>NC_135819.1:80233540-80533540 GCF_964213995.1 Mustelus asterias | reverse complement strand
CTAAACCGGGATGTTGGATTTATGTCACATTATCAGTAACCCCCACAGCTTGACTCCTGGACTTGCACAATTTCACAAGCTGTACTGTCTGGAGACAATACACATCTCTTTAACCTGTGTTGAATGCTCCCTCCACCCACATTGTCTGTGCATTTAAGACCTGGCTGGCTGTAGAGATTTGCATTCTAATCAGTATTCTGTAATTTGATTTCTGTGTCTGTGCCCTGTTTGAGAACAGAGACCACTCCATCTGACGAAGGAGCATTGCTCCGAAAGCTTATGGTATTTGCTACCAAATAAACCTGTTGGACTTTAACCTGGTGTTGTGAGACTTCTTACTGTGAAAAAAAAAGATCAGAGACAGGGTGAAATTTTCCCGGGAATCGTAGCGTGCGGGGGCGGACCATGCAAAGATCCGTTGACCTTGGGCAGGATTTTCCGGTCTTGGGGCGAGCGCAGCTGGAAAATCCCACCCTCAGAGCTGAACGTGGGAAAAGAAACTTTAAAAGAGGCATAAATCACCCGCTCCAAATTCCTGCGAGGACCGCGTAATCTTGTTGCAGGCTGATGATTAGTTGTTCAAACAGCAAATGCAAAACGAGAGGATTCAGGTGCAAAGTTAATGACTCTCACTGAGACTTGAGGTTGGAAGACTGTTCTACCCCTTCCCTCCAGACTTGTGTTGAAATTACACACACCAGGTATGTAAAATCACACGATGGAATTTCCCAATATGTTCTCCCACTGAGGACCAAGAACAACAAAGTGGAAAGATAATCCTTAGAGCTCTGGCAAAAGAGGTTCTGTTTCAGAGAGCTTTTTGCAGGTGGAGTTGAGGAAATGCCTGATCAGAAATTAAATTGAAGGTTCCAAGTAAAAGACAACAATTTAAACCAAAATAGTTATTTTAAAGAAGACAAGTGTACAAAGGTGCCTCAAAATACGATGGTGCAAAAATGTAAGGAAGGATGGGTAATATATCTAGTACAAAGAACAATAATCAAATGGTTCATGGGGGATAGTGGTTCCTGAACTGCTGACATCTTGGAAAGTCACATAAGCTGAAATTAACCTGAAACTCAAGATTACTTGGAAGCTCTCTGTAATGTATACAGCTCGAGGGTTGTACTGACTTCACTTAACAGCACCACTAGAAATGCTACTAAATTTAGGGTGGTATTTATTCTCCTACCTTGTGGATTGATCCATCCAACATTCTCCATCAGAAGGGCCAAGGTCAGCCCTAGATTCAGATCCAAGCCTCAGTTGATGCTTGCAGTTTGACGTACACAAGTTTGCAAGATGTTTGTGGATGAGGATCTCTGTCCGGAAATTCATTCCACGATGGATCTGTCATTTTAAAGCTTGTATTTTCTCAGACGTAGAATCAGAGAATCCCCACAGTGCAGAAGGAGGCTATTTGAGCCTTCGAGTCTGCATCGATAACAATCCCATCCAGGCCCTGTCCCTATAACCCTGCCTATTTATCCCACTAATCCCCCTGACACTAAGGGGCAACTTAGCATGACCAGTCAAACTAACCTGCTCATCTTGAGAGGGCATGGGATCCAAGGGGCTGTTGCCTTGTGGATCCAGAACTGGCTTACCTGCAGAAGGCCGAGAGTGGCTGTGGAGGGGTCTTTCTCTGCATGGAGGTCAGTGACCAGTGGAGTGCCCCAGGGATCTGTTCTGGGACCCTTGCTGTTTGTCATTTTCATAAATGACCTGGATGAGGAAGTGGAGGGATGGGTTGGTAAGTTTGCTGACGACACCAAGGTAGGTGGTGTTGTGGATAGTTTGGAGGGATGTCAGAAGTTGCAGTGAGACATAGATAGAATGCAAGACTGGGCGGAGAAGTGGCAGATGGACTTCAACCCGGATAAGTGTGTAGTGATCCATTTTGGCAGATCCAATGGGATGAAGCAGCAGTATAATATGAAGGGTACCATTCTTAGCAGTGTAGAGGATCAGAAGGACCTTGGGGTCCGGGTCCATAGGACTCTTAAATCGGCCTCGCAGGTGGAGGATGCGGTCAAGAAGGCGTACGGCGTACTAGCCTTCATTAATCGAGGGATTGAGTTTAGGAGTCGGGAGATAATGCTGCAGCTTTATAGGACCCTGGTTAGACCCCACTTGGAGTACTGCGCGCAGTTCTGGTCACCTCATTACAGGAAAGATGTTGAAGCCATTGAAAGGGTGCAGAGGAGATTTACAAGGATGTTGCCTGGATTGGGGGGCATGCCTTATGAGGATAGGTTGAGAGAGCTTGGTCTCTTCTCCCTGGAGAGACGAAGGATGAGAGGTGACCTGATAGAGGTTTACAAGATGTTGAGAGGTCTGGATAGGGTAGACTCTCAGAGGCTATTTCCAAGGGCTGAAATGGTTGCTACGAGAGGACACAGGTTTAAGGTGCTGGGGGGTAGGTACAGAGGAGATGTCAGGGGTAAGTTTTTCACTCAGAGGGTGGTGGGTGAGTGGAATCGGCTGACGTCGGTGGTGGTGGAGGCAAACTCGTTGGGGTCTTTTAAGAGACTTCTGGATGAGTACATGGGATTTAATGGGATTGAGGGCTATAGATAGGCCTAGAGGTAGGGATATGATCAGCGCAACTTGTGGGCCGAAGGGCCTGTTTGTGCTGTGGCTTTCTATGTTCTATGTTCTATCTTTGGACTATGGGGGGAAACTGGAGCACCCGGAGGAAACCCACGCAGACATGGGGAGAACATGCAGACTCCGCATAGACAGTGACCCAAACTGGGAATTGAACCCGGGTCTCTGGCACTGTGAGGCAGCAGTGCTAACCACCGTGCCACAATGCCGCCCTCCCCTAATCGAAAGTGAAATTGACCCTCCCGGTTTCCAGGGAAACTAAGACTGAAACCAAGATTGGAAACCCCAACTTCTGAAGAGACTGAAACTAGTTGAAACCAGATAAAAAGAGACAGAGCCATGGGATCTCAGGTGGTGATTCCAGTGGTGCAGTACAGGCAGGTTGAGGAAGACGGAGGCTAGATTGAGAAGCTGAGAATAGACAAATGTACAGCTGCTGCAGGTGTTTCGCATTCTTTCTGGTTGTATCACAGCTTGGTATGGCTCCTGCTCTGTCCAAGACCGCAAGGAACTACAAAAGGTCGTGAATGTAGCCCAATCCATCACGCAAACCGCCTCCCATCCATTGACACTGCTTATGCAGTGGGAAGTGTAGACAAAGCAGCCAGCATAATTAAGGACCCCACGCACCCCGGACATTCTCTCTTCCACCTTCATCCATCGGGAAAAGATACAAAAGCCTGAGGTCATGTACCAACCGACTCGAGAACAGCTTCTTCCCTGCTGCTGTCAGACTTTTGAATGGACTTACCTTGCATTAAGTTGATTTTTCTCTATACCCTAGCTATGACTGTAACACTACATTCTGCACTCTCTCCTTTCCTTCTCTATGAATGGTATGTTTTGTCTGTATAGTGCGCAAGAAACAATACTTTTCACTGTATGTTAATACATGTGACAATAATAAATCAAATCAAATCAAATTCTGGTACTTGAAGATAACATTGGTGGATTCATGCCATACGTTTGAGTTCAGATGAATGAGGGGGATCTCACAGAGACTTATAAAATTCTGACAGGATTAGATAGGGTAGATGAAGGAAGGGTGTTCCCAATAGTGGGGGTGTCCAGAACCAGGGGTCACAGTCTGAGGATTCAGGGTAGACCATTTAGGACGGAGATGAGGAGACTTTTCTTCACCCAAAGAGTGGTGAGCCTGTGGAATTCATTACCACAGGAAGTAGTTGATGCCAAAACATTGAATGTATTCAAGAGGCGGTTAGATATAGCACTTGGGGTGAATGGGATCAAAGGTCATGGGGAGAAAGCAGGGTTAAGCTATTGAGTTGGACGATCAGCCATGATCATAATGAATGGCGTAGCGGACTCGAAGGGCCAAATGGCCTCCTCCTGCTCCTATCTTCTATGTTTCTATGTCTGCTACTTGTGGTGAAGAGCGAGCTCGTAAAATTTGGACTGGTTGTGCATTGCTGTCAGCTGGAGATTCCTTGCAAGCAAGACGGAATTTTGAAGTACTTTGTGACTGGATTGGTGACCTATATGCTGAGTGGGCTGTTGAGTTAATTTCTGAGATTATCTTGGAGTATCAGACATTTAATGTGCAATTTATATTTTTCCATCAACCACAATGTGCCTATTAGTTTACATTGGAGTATGTTAATTCTAGATTTTAGAGTGTAAGTGGGATTCTGAGTACACCCAAGATACTATTTAGTGTTTGATTGTTTGACTCTTGTATGGGTAAAAAAAATTGTTCTAAATCATGGAAGGGCAGCACGTGGCACAGTGGTTAGCACTACGACATCTTCTCCGGAGCCTTCAACATGTCATCGATGAAGATGAGCATCTCGCCGAGGCCATCCCCACACCTTCAAATAACTGCACAACCTCAGACCATTGTCCTCAGCAAACTACCCAGCCTTCAGGAGAACAGTGACCACGACACCACACAACTCTGCCACAGCAACCACTGCAAGACATGCCAGATCATCGACACGGATGCCATCATCTCATGTGAGAACACCATCCACCAGGTACACGGTACACAATCTTGCGACTCGGCCAACGTTGTCTACCTGATACGCTGCAGGAAAGGGTGTCCCGAGGCATGGTACATTGGGGAGACCATGTAGACGCTACGACAACGGGTGAATGAACACCACTTGACAATCACCAGGCAGGAGTGTTCCCTTCCTGTCGGGGAACACTTCAGCAGTCACGGGCATTCAGCCTCTGATCTTCGGGTAAGCGTTCTCCAAGGCGGCCTTCACAACACACAACACAGAATCACTGAGCAGAAACTGATAGCCAAGTTCCACACACATGAGGACGGCCTCAACCGGGATCTTGGGTTCATGTCACACTATCTGTAACCCCCATGACTTGCCTGGGCTTGCAAAATCTCACTAACTGTCCTGGCTGGAGACAATGCACATCTCTTTAACCTGTGCTTGGCCCTCTCTCCACTCACATTGTCTGTACTTTTAAGACTTGATTAGCTGTAAAGACTCGCATTCCAATCATTATCTTGTAAATTGAGTTTGCATCTATATATGCCCTGTTTGTGAACACAACTCCCCACTCACCTGATGAAAGAGCGAGACTCCAAAAGCTTGTGCTGCCAAATAAACCTGTTGGAATTTAACCTGGTGTTCCGAGACTTCTTACTGCCCTCACAGCCCCAGGGACCTTGGTTCAATTGCAGCCTTGGGTGACTGTGCGGAGTCTGCATGTTCTCCCCGTGTCTGCATGGGTTTCCCCCGGGTGCTCCGGTTTCCCCCCACACTCCAAAGGTGTGCAGGTTAGGTGGGTTGGCCATGCAAAATTGCCCCTCAGTGTCCCAAGATGTATAGGTTAGGTGGATTAGTGGGGTAAATACATGGGGTTACGTGGATAGGGTGGGGGGGGTGTGTGGATATGTTGTCAGAGAGTGCGATGAAGGCTCAATGAGCTGAATGCATCTTCCTGCACGGTAGGAATTCTATGAATCATATGACTTCATTCTTTAAATAAATAACTGAGATTTCAAATTTATTTTTTAAAAATAAGCTACTGGTCTTGATTGAGATCATAACAATGGCGACTGTCCTGTTGTGACAAAGAATATCCCGGTGTCAGTTCTATATTGGATTTTTACTCTCTTTTCCTGCAATTCTTACCATTTACTGAATATAATTGTTTAGATTTACAGGTGCTATTTATAATTATAGATATGATTGGTGCACGGTTTTTCAGTCCAGGTTTGTCCCAACTCTGAGACATGGATCTGGATCCTCACGGCAATCACTCCCTTTGAAAATTCAGAAAATAATAATTGTGAAGTTACTCGAAGTGCGGGAAGTTTGCTCCTGACACACGGAGTACCTCGTTACAGAAACACCTTCAAATTGCCTGCTGGTATTTAAACATGATGCTTTTCATGAGATCTTCAGAACCTTCAGTAACCCCACTGTTCTTTTTTAAAACTTTAATTGAACTTGGAAAGTTATTAATTACAGGTCAGGTATCGGCTGCAGTTTGCAATAATTGGATAGAAATAGAATTTTAGTGCGTGGTCTTGCCCATTTGAAAGGGAAAATACAAGAAGACGCTCATCCTCTACTAGATGATAGATGGGCGGTGGCAGCACAGTGGCACAGTGGTTAGCACTGCTGCCTCACAGCGCCAGGGACCCAGGTTTGATTCCCGGCTTGGGTCACTGTCTGTGTGCAGTTTGCACGTTCTCCCCGTGTCTGCGTGGGATTCCTCCGGGTGCTCCGGTTTCCTCCCACAGTCCGAGAGACGTGCATTGACCATGCTAAATTCTCTCTCATTGTAACCCAACAGGCGCCAAAGTTGGCGACTAGAGTATTTTCACAGTAAGTTCATTTCAGTGTTAATGTAAGCCGACTTGTGACACTAACAAGTAAACTTAAAACTTTGGAAAATCAAGATAGAAAATGGCCCCAAGGAGGAAAGGGAGAAAATTTGACCAGAAGGTGAGTAAAAACAAAAAGTGGTTTCCAAAAAGTCAACAAAAAGTTTCACTTCACATGAATCATAGAATCCCAACAGTACAGAAGGAGGCCATTCGGCCCATCGAGTCTGCCCTGACTCTGACAGATTATTTTACCCAGGCCCTCTCCCCCGTCCTATCCCTGTAACCCCACACATTTACCTTGGCTAATTATTCTAGTCTACACATCTTGGGACATGAAGGTTTGAGACTCTATATTAAATATAACTCACATGACGTACAATTAAAGCAACTTCCACTTCAGATTTCTGCTCCCAAGTCTCTTCCAGATGTTGCAGTTCCCCCTGTCCAAGAACAGACTGGTTCCACAGTATTGTCTGCAGGTTAATGGACTTGTCACTCAACCACAACCCACAACTTGACCTCTGTGTGAACCTTCTATTCAATTCAAAACCAGATTATGTTTCCTCACCTCAAAGGGATGCACCTGTATCCACAGTCTATTCAATTACTCTGAGGTCTGATGTTACACAAAAACAGTACATTATTCAGTAATTAGAAATTGATAGGTTTGAACTGAGGGTAATAGACTGTTATCCTGAGAAAACAGAATATTTACTGCCATTGAAAGCTCATCAAAGGATAAAAAATAAAGAAATTTACATACATTAAAAGATTAGCGTTTGATTGTCACGTTCCAGATGTCACTTTCTGATCTTGTTTCAAAGCAATTAAAACAATTGAAATCAAACTTGGCTTAGCGAGGGCCAGTACTGAGGGAGTGCTGCACTGTCAGAGGCTCAGTACTGAGGGAGTGCTGCACTGTTAGAGGCTCAGTACTGAGGGAGTGCTGCACTGTCAGAGGGTCAGTACTGAGGGAGTGCTGCACTGTCAGAGGGTTAGTACTGAGGGAGTGCTGCACTGTTAGAGGCTCAGTACTGAGGGAGTGCTGCACTGTCAGAGGGTCAGTACTGAGTGAGTGCCGCACTGTCAGAGGGTCAGTACTGAGTGAGTGCCGCACTGTCAGAGGGTCAGTACTGAGGGAGGGCTGCACTGTCAGAGGGTCAGCACTGAGGGAGTGCCGCACTGTCAGAGGGCCAGTACTGAGGGAGTGCCGCACTGTCAGAGGGTCAGTACTGAGTGAGTGCCGCACTGTCAGAGGGTCAGTACTGAGGGAGTGCCGCACTGTCAGAGGGTCAGTACTGAGGGAGTGCCGCACTGTCAGAGAGTCAGTACTGAGTGAGTGCCGCACTGTCAGAGGGTCAGTACTGAGGGAGTGCCGCACTGTCAGAGGGTCAGTACTGAGGGAGTGCCGCACTGTCAGAGGGTCAGTACTGAGGGAGTGCCACACTGTCAGAGGGTCAGTACTGAGGGAGTGCCGCACTGTCAGAGGGTCAGTACTGAGGGAGTGCCGCACTGTCAGAGGGTCAGTACTGAGGGAGTGCCGCACTGTCAGAGGGTCAGTACTGAGGGCGTGCTGCACTGTCAGAGGGTCAGTACTGAGGGAGTGCTGCACTGTCAGAGGGTCAGTACTGAGGGAGTGCCGCACTGTCAGAGGGTCAGTACTGAGGGAGTGCCGCAATGTCAGGAGGTCAGTACTGAGGGAGTGCTGCACTGTCAGAGAGTCAGTACTGAGGGGGTTCTACATTAGCAGAGTGTCAGTGCTGAGGGAGTGCCGCACTGTCAGAGGGTCAGTACTGAGTGACTGTCATCCACAAAGCAGAGGGTTATGGGTTTGAGAACTCTTTCTGGGATGATGCTTCAATTCATTGTGATGGGAGTGCTGTAATGATTAGGACAAGAAATTAAACAGAGCTGCTGTCCACCTGAACAGGTGGAACTGTTTTGAAGAGGAGTAGATGCATCTTCAGGAGTAGATACATCTTCAGGTGTCCGAGCTAACATTCATCCCTCCACAAACGTCACCAAAATTCACCAACGGCTTGAGGATTCACAGCTGGGGCACTAATGAAACATTGAATGTGTCTGCAAATAACAATGACAACACCTCAAAAGTACGTAATTGGCTAGGAAATGCTTTGGAACATTCTGTAAAGTCTAAATGCAAGTTCTCCTTCCTGAGCAATTGGCCAGGTACTTGAAACTTACAAGAATTAATAATTATCTGCATTTGCCCATTTTTACCCAAAAATATACTTTATTCAGAAAATTTGTAAAAGTGCATTACATAGAATCCCTACAGTACAGAAGGAGGCCATTCGGTCCATCACGTATGCACTGACTCTCTGAAAGATAATAATACCTCCCCTCCACCCTTTACCCGTAACCCCGCGCATTTACCCTGCTACTCCTCCTAACCTGCACACCTTTGGACTATGGGAAGGAACCGGAGCACCCGGAGGAAACCCACGCAGACACGGGGAGAACGTGCAAACTCCACATAGTAACCCAAGGCCAGAATTGAACCCAGGTCCATGGCGCTCCGAGGCAGCAGTGCTAACCACTGCGCCGGGGTGGTTTCCAACTTGAAAATCACGGGAAGGATAATAATATTCAACATGCCTCCATACATCGTGTTCCACTCTTCGGTGCCTCTGTACAATTGTAATATTATAGAGTCATAGAGATATACAGCATGGAAAGAGCCCCTTCGGCCCAACCTGTCTATTGCTGGCCAGCGATTGGGACCGGCAGTGCGGGGCCACTGCGCATGTGCCGATCTCGGCGCTGACAGATCAGCGCATGCGCAGTGGCGCACTCAGCTCCATACTGCCGCCTCTCCAGTGGGAATAACCCCTGATCTTAACATCATTCACGCTCGGGCTCTTTGTGATGCACAGAGTGTGGGAGATTCATTCTGGAAATCACGCTGAAAAAAAATAGCGGGATTTACTCCAGTTTTTACACAAATTCAGCACTTAGAATTTTTGGGGGATAATCACTCCCCCCCCCCCCCCCCCCCCCCCCCAGACTCTAAAGGTGTCGGGGGTATGGGGAGAGTGCGGGTTGATGGTGTTGATAGAGGATCAGCCATGATCATATAGAATGGCAGTGCAGGGCTGAATGGCCTACCCCAGCTCCTATATCCTATGCTTCTTCATGTGAACAATACTGTGGGTATTATAACTTTTTAATCTAAAGTTTTTAACTTTATATTAAAAGGACTGAATCTGTGTATGACCGTAAATTCCTCAAGGCCTCCGTTTCCCCAACCCGAAGCAGCATTACAAAGCGAATAAAAGCAAATTACTGCGGATGCTGGAATCTGAAACCAAGAGAGAAAACGCTGGAAAATCTCAGCAGGCCTGGCAGCATCTGTAAGGAGAGAAAAGAGCTGACGTTTCGAGTCCAGATGACCCTTTGTCAAACTGCAAATTACAAAGCGAATGCTGACTGAGTCCGTTTTAAAATTGTATTGCTGATTATTTTCAATTCAGGAGCTCCGGAGTTTGGGCTGATCTGGTTTTTGTCTTGGGATTTACAGTTTCCAGTGCATTGATTAGAAAAGCTGCTTTTTAATTACAAGGGAAATGTTACTGGCGCAGTTTGGGGTGAAGATGAAGGATTTCGTAAATTCACTCACAATTCCGATCACTTATCATTCCCGTAACTGAGAGTGGAAAAGCAGAACAGCAAACTTTCTCCATCGGAATGTGATGAACCATCGGAAGCCAATACCGTCACACCAACTGATTATTCGGCTTTGTGTTAACTCAGAATCAAATATTGCTGGGGCTATTTTTTTTTGAACCGTGCTAACAAAATCAATTGGATGGATTTTTCGAGTTAGTTGAATTTCTGAAGAAGTCAATTACTGTTCACGGTAAAATGTTTGTTGGATGAGATTTGTCACCATTCCAAGTTAATTAGGTCATGTAAATTTCCCAGTAGAATCGAGGACCCGCAAGGACTCAGTGTGTATGAAGTTTGATGAAAATTCATGAAGATTCCTTTGGGTGAAAAAGAAACCTAATTCTACGTGCAAGCATTGCTAATGAGCAAACTCCACTTCGTGCATCCATTATCTTCCTGTTTCTTGCACAGCTACATCTTGTTGCATTTTTGTTAGGTTCCATGTCTGAATAAGGCCTTGAGGGGGGAAAAAAGCAACAAATGGATGACATCTTATAGAATCTTACATTGCAGAAGGAGGCCATTTGGCCCATCGAGTCTGCACCAACCATAATCCCACCCAAGCCGTATCTACATAACCTCACGCATTTACCCTTGCTAGACCGCCTGACACTAAGGGTCAATTTAGCACGGCCAATCCACCTAACCCGCACATCTTTGGAGTGTGGGAGGAAACCAGAGCCCCCGGAGGAAACCCACGCAGACACGGGGAGAACGTGCAGACTCCACACAGACAGTGACCCAAGCCGGGAATCAAATCCGGGTCCCTAGCGCTGTGAGGCAGCAGTGCTAATCACTGTGCCACTGTATCACCCCAAACATTCACTAGGTTTTGCGACTTTTTGAGTGGAGTAAACAGTCTCAAAAACACTCACTGCGAGCAGGATTCGAACCTGCGCGGGGAAACCGCATTGGATTCCGAGTCCAACACCTTCACTACTTGACCACCGCAGCTGCCTTTTCTCTAAACTTTAGTCAATGGGCAGAATTTTAGACTCCCTTAAACTTTGGGGGCGAGCTGTTCAAAAGTCCATTGGCTGCAGTGGGACTGTAAAATTCCATCCGTCGTGTATGCAATGGACCATAACACGGGTTTTCAAATTTTTTTATGTTCGTTCGTCGGATGTGGGCATCGCCGGCTGGGCCAGTAGTTATTGCCCATCCCTAATTGCCCCTTGAGAAGGTGGTGGTGAGCTGCTTCCTTGAACCGCTGCAGTCCCTGAAGTGTAGGTACACCCACAGTGCTGTCAGGGTGGGAGTTGCAGCATTTTGACCCAGCAACTGTCAAGAAATGCCCAATATACATTAAGTCCTCACTTAAAGATGTGTTTGCACTTCTGAAAATCACAACTTTAAGTGAAACAACTGTAAGTGGATCGTGGGTTCCCATAGGAATTAATATTACAGCCAGGGTTAGGTTCTTCACACACTTCCCACCCAGAAAAACCAAGGTACTATTTGGAATACTGCACTGTACATGAGCAGCTCTGGGCGTCCCTCACTGCAATACATTCCAAAATAAAATATATCACTGGATCCAACAGAAATACTGTCTATATTTAAATTAGATAACACCAAATCACCCAGTCTAATCCTGAGTGAGCCTCTGTGTCCACCGCACTCCTGAAAATCAGCCAACTCTTGGTGTGCTTTCCTCTCCCATCGTCTCTCTTTCCCACACTGATTCTCTCTCTCCCTCTTTTCTTTCCCATTCTGTCTTTCTCTTTCCCTGCTTTCCCACCTGCTCTCTTCTCCCACTCTGTGTGTCTCTCTCTCTCCTTTCCCAAACTCTCTCATTCTCTCACTCTCCTTTCCTGCTCCAATTCTCTCTTTCACTATGTCTGTCTCTCTCTATCCTCTCCCAAACTCTCTCATTCCCTCTGCCTCCTTTCCCGCTCTGATTCTCTCTTTTCTTTTCCACTCTGTCTCTCCCTCTGTCCTTTCTCAAACTGTCTCGTTCTCGCTCTCTCTCCTTTCCTGCTCTGATTCTCTCTTCTTTTCCACTCTGTCTGTCTCTATCTCTAACCTTTCCCACACTCTCTCATTCCCTCTCTCTCCTTTCCCATGCTGATTCTCTCTCCTTTCCCACTCTGTCCTTCCATCTCTTATCCATTCACACTCTGTCTCTTTCTTTCTCTCTGGAGTCTGGACCCTTTCTTGAAATTCTACAAGAGCTAAGCCCCTCCACTGAGCCTCGGATTGGGCCAGGAGTGGGTTGGTTACTCCACTTCACCCCCCCATTGACAGCTCCCAACCTGAGCCAGCCTCTCCCTGTCCTGGGAAGGCTCTGGGTCAGGCTCCCCGCATTGTGTTCCCGCTCTCCAGTATCGGACCTAGCTCTGCTCCCACAGCCTCAGCATCCGATAACAGTGGCAGCTCCAAGATCAGAGTGTGCTGGCAGTGGAGTCAGAGTGCATAGTGCAGGGTGCGTGGCCAGATTGCGGTGTTGGGGGTGTGGCATTTTAAGTGTGGGTTGGGGGAGGTGAGGGGGGTGGGTGGTGGGGAAGGGGAGGGGGTGGTTGAGATGGGGCCAGAGGGCAAACAAGGTAAAGCGAAAGTGGTGATACAAATTGGAAAAACTGGCCCTAAAGCATAAACAACCTTAAAATGAAACACCGTAAAGTGGGTGGCTTAAAGCGAGGACTTGCTGTCGTTCTCACTGTGGATGGGTGTGATTTGGAGGGGCATTTTCCGAGGTGGTGGTGTTCGAAGGCACCTGCTGCCCCGCCCCAGACAGTGGAGTTTGTGGGTTTGGGAGATGCTGCCAAAGGAGCTGTGACAATTTACAATAAGAAAATAAGAGGAGGAACGGTGGCACAGTGGTTAGCACTGCTGCCTCACAGCGCCATGGACCCGGGTTCGATTCCCAGCTTGGGTCACTGTCTGTGTGGAGTTTGCACATTCTCCTCGTGTCTACGTGGGTTTTCTCTGAGTGCTCCAGTTTCCTCCCACAGTCCAAAGATGTGTGGGTTAGGTTGATTAGCCATGCTAAATTGCCCCTACTGTCAGTGTAAATGTGTGGGGAATAGGGGCCTGGGTGGGATTGTGGTCGGTACAGACTCGATGGGCCGAATGGCCTCCTTCTGTGCTGTAGAGATTCTATGAAATGCAGTCACCTGTCATTAGATACCCAAAGACAAAATTCCCCCGGACAAAACATACTGCTTTCCTCCTTGGTGTGAAAGATCCGTGTGCTGTCGTGATCATCCATGAATACACATGATTGCCTTTCTGTTCTTTGCTGAAAGCGAGGATCATTTCAAACCCGTGCTGAATACCTGGGGATCCTGGAACAAAAGGGACAGGTTCTTTTCATCTGGCATGTTTTCCTGGAAGCCACAAGTCACAGTGTCAGACCACCTTCCAATACGATCACTAACTGGCATTGACAAACTGTCTGAAATGGCAATCGTCAAATTGCATTTAAAATGGAATGTTTTTGAAACGAGGCGTTGGGCAGATTGTGTTGATTTTTGGAAATTCAGATTTATTTCTGTGCAATAAACAATTCTCTTTGCAATAATTTGCCGAGCTTTGTTGTATTCTCATCAATCGTGTTATTGTGGTTAACTAAGAGATTATCTTCATAATCTTAATTTTTCAGTCATGGGATGTGGGCGTCACTGGCAAGACCAGCATTGTTGTCCATCCCTAATTGCCCTTCAGAGGCTGGTGGCAATCCATGTGGTGTAGGTACACCCAGCGTGCTATTAGGAACAGAGTCCCAGGATTCTGATCCAACAACAGTGATGGAATGGTGACATATTTCTAAGTCAGGATGGGGTGTGTGGTTTGGAGTGGAACTTCCAGGTGGTGGTGTTCCCATGTATCTGCAACCCTTGTCCTTCTTAATGGTTGAGATTGCTGGTTTGGACGGTGTTGTCGAAGGAGCCTTGGTGAGTGCATCTTGTAGATGGTACACACCTCTGGTGAATGGGATACTGGTCAAGTGGACAACTTTGTCCTGGATGGTGTCGACCTTATTGAGTGTTATGGAGTGCAAGTAAGAATATGCAATCACATTCCTGGATCGGAATTCTCTGATGTCATAGAATCATAGAAACCCTACAGTGCAGAAGGAGGCCATTCGGCCCATCGAGTCTGCACCGACCACAATCCCACCCAGGCCCTACCCCCACATATTTACCCGCTAATCCCTCTAACCTACGCATCTCAGGGGCAATTTTAACCTGGCCAATCAACCTAACCCGCACATCTTTGGACTGTGGGAGGAAACCGGAGCACCCGGAGGAAACCCACGCAGACACGAGGAGAATGCGCAAACTCCACACAGACAGTGACCCGAGCTGGGAATCGAACCCGGGACCCTGGAGCTGTGAAGCAGCAGTGCTAACCACTGTGCTACCGTGCCGCCCCTGTCGTACTGCCAGTGCTGCTAGCGAGAACGGAGAACTTGGCGCTCAGCCCAATCTCCACTCACTGCAGCGGGACCGGAAAATCCCAGCCACAGGCGAGATCGGAAAATTCTGGCCCTGATTTGTAGATGGTGGACGGGATTTGGGGCGTCGTGGGTGAGTTATTCACCACAGGATTCTCAGCCTCTGATCTGCTCTGGTAACCATGATGTGGAGATGCCGGCGTTGGACTGGGGTAAACACGTGTGGCTTTTGCTACCAAATAAACCTGTTGGACTTTAACCTGGTGTTGTTAAACTTCTTACTGCTCTGGTAGCCACAGTATTTATCTGGCTAGCCCAGTTCAGTTTCTGGTCAGTGGTAACCACCAGGATGTTGATGCCAGGGGAGTCAGTGTTTGAAAAGTTAAATATTTGGGGCTGGATTTAAACACTGGTACGTTTGAAGGCAGTAAGGCTCGTTAAGTTCAGCAGGTGGCCTGTTTGACCCCAACCAACCTGCCCCTGTCCCCATCGCAGTTTTATCAGTGAAAGGGGTGATGCCAATTGACGTCCTTAAGTGGACAATTAATGCTGCAATTTAAGTGGCAGTAGGAGAGGTTTCCCTGCATGGGCTGGTGGTAGGCAGGGGTTGTGTGTAAACCACCCCCCCCCCCCACCCCCACCCCCAACCAACCCCCTTACTCTTACACATTCCACATCCATCTTGCCTTATTGGCTGAGTTCTGGCGGTGGCCATTGCGGATTCTCCCACATCTCCACGGATACATTACACATCGCAAACCAGTTTCAAAGACCATTACCCTGTGGTTCATTAGATAAAGATGCCATTAAGTCATCAGTACCATGGAAAATTGGACCAGGTGGTACTGTATTTATGATTCCTCAAGTGGGTTTATTTTAATGTCAACAGCAGCAGCGGTAGGTTAGTGCGGAGCCTGTAAACATTGTGAGACACATCTGCCAGTGATAAAGTTACCTCATCTGAAGGGCCTGTCTCCCTTTCCTTTCCTGTTTCCATTCCCTCTGATCTCCTGGAACCACGCAACAATTATCAGTGTTTTTTTCTGCCACGCTTCTCCTGACACTTTAGATAAATGTGAGAACACAGAACAGTACAGCACAGAACAGGCCCTTCAGCCCACGATGTTGTGCCGAGCTTTATCTGAAACCAAGATCAAGCTATCCCACTCCCTATCATCCTGGTGTGCTCCATGTGCCTATCCAATAACCGCTTAAATGTTCCTAAAGTGTCTGACTCCACTATCACTGCAGGCAGTCCATTCCACACCCCAACCACTCTCTGCGTAAAGAACCTACCTCTGATATCCTTCCTATATCTCCCACCACGAACCCTATAGTTATGCCCCCTTGTAATAGCTCCATCCACCCGAGGAAATAGTCTTTGAACGTTCACTCTATCTATCCCCTTCATCATTTTATAAACCTCTATTAAGTCTCCCCTCAGCCTCCTCCGCTCCAGAGAGAACAGCCCTAGCTCCCTCAACCTTTCCTCATAAGACCTACCCTCCAAACCAGGCAGCATCCTGGTAAATCTCCTCTGCACTCTTTCCTGCGCTTCCACATCCTTCTTATAGTGAGGTGACCAGAACTGCACACAATATTCCAAATGTGGTCTCACCAAGGTCCTGTACAGTTGCAGCATAACCCCACGGCTCTTAAACTCCAACCCCCTGTTAATAAAAGCTAACACACTATAGGCCTTCTTCACAGCTCTATCCACTTGAGTGGCAACCTTTAGAGATCTGTGGATATGGACCCCAAGATCTCTCTGTTCCTCCACAGTCTTCAGAACCCTACCTTTGACCCTGTTAACCACATTTAAATTAGTCCTACCAAAATGAATCACCTCACATTTATCAGGGTTAAACTCCATTTGCCATTTTTCAGCCCAGCTTTGCATCCTATCTATGTCTCTTTGCAGCCTACAACAGCCCTCCACCTCATCCACTACTCCACCAATCTTGGTGTCATCAGCAAATTTACTGATCCACCCTTCAGCCCCCTCCTCTAAGTCATTAATAAAAATCACAAAGAGCAGAGGACCAAGCACTGATCCCTGCGGCACTCCACTAGCAACCTGTCTCCAATCCGAAAATTTTCCATCGACCACCACCCTCTGTCTTCAATCAGACAGCCAGTTACCTATCCAATCGGCCAACTTTCCCTCTATCCCACACCTCCTTACTTTCATCATAAGCTGACCATGGGGGACCTTATCAAAGGCCTTACTAAAATCCATGTATATGACATCAACTGCCCTACCTTCATCAACACACTTAGTTACCTCCTCAAAAAATTCTATCAAATTTGTGAGGCACGACTTGCCCTTCACGAATCCATGCTGACTATCCCGGATTAATCCACATCTTTCTAGATGGTGGTAAATCCCATCCCTAAGGACCTTTTCCATCAATTTACCAACCACCGAAGTAAGACTAATCAGTCTATAATTACCAGGGTCATTTCTATTCCCTTTCTTAAACAGAGGAACAACATTCGCCATTCTCCAGTCCTCCGGCACCATCCCCGTGGACAGTGAGGACCCAAAGATCAAAGCCAAAGGTTCTGCAATCTCATCCCTTGCCTCCCAAAGAATCCTAGGTTAGGTGAGGTGATGCATTTTGGTAGACCGAACCAGGGCAGGACTTACTCAGTTAATGGTAGGGCGTTGGGGAGAGTTACAGAACAGAGAGATCTAGGGGTACAGGTTCATAACTCCTTGAAAGTGGAGTCACAGGTGGACAGAGTGGTGAAGAAGGCATTCAGCATGCTTGGTTTCATTGGTCAGAACATTGAATACAGAAGTTGGGACGTTTTGTTGAAGTTGTACAAGACATGGTACGGTCATACTTGGAATACTGTGTGCAATTCTGGTCACCCTATTATAGAAAGGATATTATTAAACGAGAAAGAGTGCAGAAGAGATTTACTCGGATGCTACCGGGACTTGACTGTGGAGATGCCGGCATTGGACTGGGGTGGACACTCACCTGATGAAGGAGCAGTGCTCCGAAAGCTCGTGATTCCACGTAAATCTGTTGGACTTTAACCTGGTTTTGTGAGACTTCTTACTGGGATTTGATTGGTTTGAGCTATAAGAAGAGGCTGGATAGACTGGGACTTTTTTCCCGGAGCGTAGAGACTTAGGGGTGATCTGATAGAGGTCTATAAAATAATGAGGGGCACAGATCAGTTAGATAGTCTAGGGGAGTCTAGAACTAGAGGGCATAGGTTTAAGTTGAGGGGGGAGAGATACAAAAGTGTCCAGAGGGGCAATCTTTTCACACACAGGGTGGTGAGTCTCTGGAACAAGCTGCCAGAGGCTGTTGTAGAGGAGGGTATAATTTTGTCTTTTAAAAAGCATTTAGACGGTTACATGGGTAAGATGGGTGTCGAGGGATATGGGCCAAACGTGGGCAATTGGGACTAGCTTCGTGGTTAAAAAAAGGGCAGCATTGACAAGTTGGGCCGAAGGGCCTGTTTCCATGCTGTAAACCTCCATGACTCTATGACTGACTCTATGACTTTCCACTCCCGAAAGTTGCCTGGTCCTTGCTTCAGTTTTTATTAGTTCTAATGTTTCCCCTGATTCCAACTCCTCTCTGTTGGGTAATATATGACCTCCACTTGACACCTAAACATGGATGATTATATACAGACCAAGTGAATGAACCTGCATTCCTGTAGCATGGTGAACTCTTGATCATAACATTTGAACTTGACCTTCCTTCTGTTTGTGGGTTTTCTAAATCTCCGGCCAGGCTGTTGAATGGAATATCTGCCGATGTCTGTCTTGGAGAATGTGGCTGGGAGAGAGAGGAAAAATCGGAAAGGATTGTGGGACAAACCTCGAAACATAATTCCAGCTTCCAATGAACAGTGAACAAAAAAATCCCCTCAAGAACCAAAGATCAAGTGAAGATAGTCATCAAAGTTAATGTTCCTCATAATCAGTTTAATGATAATGGTGTCAATCTTGCACCATGTTTAATTCGATGAGGTGAAAATATCTCCTTCCTTCACAGAATACGCTGATAAAAACATGCTCACTTTATTGCTAACTTTATTCCAAAATGATCATTATTCCAGCACATTATTTTAAAATGAGGGCAATTACCTCAGGAGAGTTTTGATCAAACAGAAAGTGTGTATGCTGATTGCACGGATGAGACTTTATGACCAGAAATTCTCACCCGAGGTCAACAGAGATTTACCCTGCTAATCCCTCTAACCTACGCATCCCGGGACACTATGAGGCAATTTAGCATAGCCAATCCACCTAACCTGTGCATCTTTGGACTGTAGGGGGAAACCAATGCACCTGGAGGAAACCCTCGCAGACACGGGGAGAACGTGCAGACTCCACACAGACAGTGACCCAAGCCGGGAATTGAATCATAGAATCCCTACAGTGCAGAAGGAGGCCATTCGGCCCATCGTGTCTGCACCAACCACAATCCCACCCAGGCTCTATCCCAGTAACCTCACATTTTTACCCCGCTAATCCCTTTAACCTATGCATCCCGGGACACTAAGGGGCAATTTAGCATGGCCAATGCACCTAACCCACACATCTTTGGACTGTGGGAGGAAACCGGAGCACCCGGAGGAAACCCACGCAGACACGGGGAGAATGTGCAGACTCCACACAGACAGTCACCCAAGCCGGGAATTGAACCTGGGTCCCTGGCGCTTTTGAGGCAGCAGTGCTAACCACTGTGCCACCGTGCTGCCCTAATGAAACTAGAATCTACCCTTGTAAATTAGGCGTAGCTATAAAATATTCCATTTGTTAGAAACCATTTATATATTGTGCAATAAATAGGTTCATTTATTTTTCTGATCTGTGCCCAAAGCTGAATACATCTCAGTAGAAGCTACTCTTGCATCTTGCATATTTTAATCCAAAATTGTACAACAGTGGCTGTTAAACTTGTATTTATTCCAGGAATTGTTAGGCAGCGATGCAACTCCCTTTTTAATCAGCTCATTCATTTCCAATAAAAAGGGATTGATTTAAAGAAATCCATCGTACAGCAAGGCCATCCAACTCGCTTTACCTGAACCTTGAACCGTGCAGGATACAATAGTTCATTCGCTGATACAAGAAGTCTCTGGATCAAAATCCCTGAGGATTTTATTTGGGACAGAGCAAATACCAATAAATAGTGAACACCTCGGTTTTACTGTCTGCTAGATATTTAAACATGAATTCTTTATTTTTCAGTTACAAAGGATTAGACAGGATGTACAGCAGAGAAACAGGCCATTCAGCCCAACCAGTTGATGCTGGTAAAAGCAAAATACATGCGGATGCAGGAATCGGAAACAAAAGCAGAAAATGCTGGAAAATCTCAGCAGGTCTGACAGCATCTGTGGAGAGAGAACAGAGTTAGTATTTCGAGTCAGGATGACCCTCCAAGGGATCAAAGGGTCATCTGGACCCGAAACGTCAACTCCTTTCTCTCCTTACGGATACTGTCAGACCTGCTGAGATTTTCCAGCATTTTCTGCTTTTGAGTAGGTGCTGGTATTCAGCCTCCTCCCATCCTTCCACATGGAGAAGGATCAGTGGAACCCTCTGTTCCCTTCTCCCTCACGTGCTTATCGAGATATCACATCGATACTGTTCACCTCAACCCTCTCCCTAACAGCACTGCGGATGTACCTACACCACAGGGACTGCAGCGGTTCAAGAGGCAGCTCACCCCACCACCTGTTAGAGTCTACCCCCCGGGGCTGCCAGAGGAACTGACACTCCCGGTAGCATGCAAGGCAAAGACTCCCTGATTGGCCCATCAATTGGATCCTTAATCAGGGAGTTCATATTCCAATAGGCCAACCTCAATGGCCGGATTGAGGTCATTACACCACCGCCTTCTCAGAGGGCAATTAGGGATGGGCAATAAATGCTGGGCCTGGCCAGTAAAGCCCACACCCTGTGAAAGAATTTTTAAAAAACTGCTCCCTGTGGCAGCGAGTTCAATATTCTCACTACTCTCAGGGTGGAAAAGTTTCTCCTGAATTGCTTATTTGGTTTTTTGGTGACTATCGTATATTGATGGTTTGTAGTTTTGCTCTTTCCCACAAGAGGAAGCGACAAGCATGTCTAACCTTTCGGAACCTCTCAGAATTTTACAGGTCTATTAGGTCACCCCCTCAGCCATTTCTTCATAAGGGAAAAGCGATCAAACCTCTCCCACCTTCTCCTGTCAAGTATGTCCCTGTAAATCTGTTTTGCAGCCTCTCTCGTATCTCCACTTCATTTTTATAATATGGTGCCTCGAATTGTACGGAGCACTCCTGCTGTGTTCGAAGCAAGCTTTAATTCAAGGCTGAGAGAGAAAGTGCTGGAAAATCTCAGCAAGCCTGGCAGCATCTATAAGGAGAGAAAGGAGCTGACGATTCGAGTCCAGATGGTTTTAAAAAAGGGTCGTGTGGACTCGAAACGTCAGCTCTTTTCTCTCCTTACAGACGCTGCCAGACCCGCTGAGATTTTCCAGCGTTTTCTCATTCGGTTTCAGATTCCAGCACCCGCAGTGATTTGCTTTAATTTAATTCAAGGTTAGCATGCTCTCTCTGCTTTTCAGTCGTGTACAAATAAATCCTGGTGTTTGATTTGTGGGGTTGTTAATTTGTGTGGCTATTTTTATTGATTCGTCCACTTGTCCAGCCGGATGTCGATGGTTCCCTGCCCCATCTAGATTTTCACTTTGCGAAGTAGCTGGACCCCAGGGCTCAGTTGGGAGTCCCCGCCCCCCCTTGAGTCAAAAGATTCAGGCCCCCCTCCAGGACCTGAGCGCAAGTATCCAGCCTGATATTCCAGTGTGGTACCCAAGGAGTGCTGCAGTGTTACATGTTTCTTTTCTGGATGAGACGTTAAGTTAATCTAAGGTGGACATTAAAGCTGACACGTTAGCATTTTAATTGGTCACCCCAGTGTCCAGGCCAATATTTATCACTCCGTCAGTATCACTAAAGCAGGTAATCGGGTTATTATCACATTGCTGTGTGTGGGAGCTAGCTGTGTGTAAATTGGCTGCTGCACTTCCCACAGCATAACCATGGCAACAGTTCAAAAGTACTTCATGGCTTCAGCTGCAACCTCCTCACTTTTCTTGACGAAATGTAATAGTTCACAGTAATCTCTGTTGGTAGCTGATGCCCGGTTTCAGGCCCCCTGGCATACCCGGGTTGCATTGCCAGCTGAGTTGGCAAATCGCTGCAGTTGCTTCAATACCTCACCCCCCACTATCAGAGCAGCTCCCACCTCTCAGTCAGCCATGCCCTCTCCCGGGCACTCTGGCTTTGCACAAAATCTTCCTCTCTGGAGCGGCACGGTGGCACAGTGGGTTAGCACTGCTGCCTCACAGTACCAGGGACCCGGGTTTGATTCCCAGCTTGGGTCACTGTCTGTGTGGAGTCTGCATGTTCGCCCCGTGTCTGCGTGGGTTTCCTCCGGGTGCTCCGGTTTCCTCCCACAGTCCGAAAGACGTGCTGGTTAGGGTGCATTGACCATGCTAAATTCTCCCTCAGTGTACCCGAACAGGCGCCGGAGTGTGGCGACTAGGGGATTTTCACAGTTAACTTCATTGAAGTGTTAATGTAAGCCTATTTGTGACAATAATAAATAAACTTAAACTAAACTAACGGGCAGTTGCCTTAGAATAAAGACAGAAAATGCAGGAAAATCTCAGCAGGTCTGACAGCCTACTGTGACACAGATAAATAAACTTAAACTTAACAAACTCGAACAGGGTGAGGGTACAATCTGCTGTCGCCCGCGTCCTGCAGCTGTGTGTGTTTGAACTCTGTGACATGGAGCCCTTTACAGAGAGAGTGAAGGCGTGTTGATGGACTAGCTCTACTTATTCTGAACAAACGGGTGGTGGAGTCAATCGAAACAAAGCCCATCTCCTGTAAATGGAGATGTCAGTGTCTCCCGACCTCTGGATGCAATGAATTTAAGGTGAGGGTGGCAGACATTGCGCTAACATTGATTGGAAACGAGGTGGAATGTGTCCCTGGGGAGGGTCAGAATGATTGTATTCCAGTCAGACACCGGAATAACTGTTTCTCTTTCTCTCTTCCAGCCTAAACTCTTGGCAAAGGAGCTACTCGACCTGGTGGCATCCCACTTCAACCTGAAGGAAAAGGAATATTTCGGGATAGCATTCACAGATGAAACGTAAGCTCTGTCGTTTTATTTACAGTGTGTTTACAGCATTTGTCTCCTTCTCCTGCTGTCTCTGGTGTGCAAATAACTGGCAGTCTGATAGCTGAGATGTCAATAATGAGGAGACGGTCGAGAGAGATCATTCCTGGGGGGAGGGGGGGGGGGTGTCGGACTGTTCCAAAATAATCAATTTATTCCATGATAAAGTAGCACTTAAGATGTGATTAGCATCACTGTGATGCGTGTGTGATCATTGGAGCAACGCTGATGTCAATTATACCCCTTTCACGTCCTGGTTCCATGGGGAAACCTCCACGTTTGGCCTCGAGATTATACTGTCCAAATATTAGCGTAAAAAACAACCAACACAATTGTGTCAAATTCCTTTCTCTATTCTTCAAACTCGCCCCTTTCAAACATGCTGACATAAAAATAGCAGACAAAGGAACTTCATTCACATTTGTTACTCTCTTTTCCCAATACTTACAGAGCATCATTTCAAAACCTTTGAGTATGATTGTCGTGACATACTAGCCTAATATTGGCAACTGTTTTGGTATTGTGTCATTGTGTAGAGAACACAGGACATATACTGAGGAGCATATAATAATTATAGAACTGCACAGAAGGAGGCCACTTGGCCCATCAAGTCTGCTCTGTCTCTTGCGCAAAGCAATCCAGTTTGTTCCACTTCTCTGCTCTATCCCCACATCACTGTGATCTTTTCTCCTTCAGGTGACTTTCCAATTCTGTTTTTATTCTTTATTATTCATTCATGGGACATGGGCGTCGCTGGCTGGGCCAGCATTTATTGCCCATTTCTAGCTGCCCGAGGACAGTTGAGAGTCTACCCCATTGCTGTGGCTCTGGAGTCACATGTAGGCCAGACCAGGTAAGGATGGCAGATTTCCTTCCCTAAAGGACATTAGTGAACCAGATGGGTTTTTCCGACAATCGACAATGGTTTCATGGTCATCAGTAGATTCATAATTCCAGATATTTTTTATTGAATTCAAATTCCACCATCTGTCGTGGCGGGATTCGAACCCTGGTCCCCAGAACATTAGCTGAGTTTCTGGATTAATAGTCCAGCAATAATACCACAAGGCCTTTGCCTCCCCATTGTATGTGTTATTAAATTGGTATTCTTTGTCCTATCCGATCGTGTGTTCCAAATTCACACCACTCCTTGCTTGAAAACATTTTCCCCAATGCCACCTCTGGTTCTTTTACAAATCACCTTTAAGTAGGCACAAATTGAACCTAATAGTTTAGCTGACATCATGGCCCATCACTGCATGCAGGGTTTGTCTCCTCCAGGGATCTCTTGCCCTTAACCTGCTACTCGTTGCATGATTATATGTTATTAAAAATCTAGTAAGAAGTTTAACAACACCAGGTTAAAGTCCAACAGGTTTATTTGGTAGCAAAAGCCACACAAAAGCCACACAGCATTTGCTATCAAATAAACCTGTTGGACTTTAACCTGGTGTTGTTAAACTTCTGACTGTGTTCACCCCAGTCCAACGCCGGCATCCCCACATCATTCAAAATCTAGCACAGGGCGTGCACCTGCACAAATCTTGTTTTATTCTGAGACAAATTTTCGCCGCACGTTGACATTGATGTCGATTGGGAAGTCCCAATTTTTCTCTTTCAGTTTTGCTGTTTGTCAGTCGGTGGAAGCAGCCTCTGAACAAACATTCCTGACTCAGTTACCATCGATATAATGCGCGTGCTGAAATAAAAGACTTTCACGTTACACCACAAGCATCCCTTATCTCGAGGAACATAGAATCATAAAATCCCTACAGTGCAGAAGGAGGCCATTTGGCCCATCAAGCCTGCACCGACAACAATCCCACCCAGGACCTATCCCCGTAACCCCACACACTTACCCCACCAGTCCCCCTGACGCTAAAGGGCAATTTGGCGTGGCCAATCAAGCTAACCCACACATCTTTGGACTGTCATCACATCATGATGAGAAAAATAATGAAACCCCATTTTAAAAAATTTGTTTATGAGTTCTGATTTCTTTCACAAAGAGGTTAACAAAACAACTCCTCAGAGGCCGGTGTCCCTTCACCAGATTCCCTTTATTTACTAACTCTATTCCACCTCTACAAGTGCTTCAGGTACAAAGTCAGAACCCAGAGTGCCAATAACCCTGACACTCCTCGATATATATACAGGTGAGACTCCCTGATTGGACAGGCAATCAGTACCTCAATCAAGGAGCTCATACTCTTAAGAGCCCAACTCATGGGCCTCGTTGAGGTCATTACATTTAAGAACCTGAGAGTAAAAATTTAAAGTAGAAGGATGAGGGAGAGTTGAGGAGTAATCTTTTTCACTCAGCGGGGAGTGAAGGTCTGGAAATGACTGATCGGAATTTTCTGGCTGTTCCTGTCAGCGTGATCTTCTGGTCCCACCAACAGTGAACTGAAACCATGGATTTCCCAGTGGTGAGGGCGGGGTGAGAGGTGCATACAATGAGAAATCCCGCTGACACCAGTGGAACCTGAAGATCCCACCCAAAGGGTAACAGAGGCAGAACACTCATCGCATTTAAAAAAACACTTGGATACACAGTTGAAGTGCCATCACCAACGAGGCTACAGGCCAAGAGCTGGCAGATGGGGTTAGGCTGGAAAGGCTGGCACTGACACGGTGGAGCGAATGGTCTCTCTCTGTGGTAAATCTTTCTTTGTTTAAAGTTTATTTATTAGTGTCAAGTAGGCTTACATTAACACTGCAATGAAGTTACTGTGAAAATCCCCAAGTCGCCACACTCCGGCCGGCGCCTGTTCGGGTACACTGAGGGAGAATTTAGCACGGCCAATGCACCTAACCAGAACGTCTTTCGGACTGTGGGAGGAAACCGGAGCACCCGGAGGAAACCCGCGCAGACACGGGGAGAACGTGCAGATTCCACACTGGCAGTGCCCCAAGCCGGGAATCGAACCCGGGTCCCTGGCGCTGTGAAGCAGCAGTGCTAACCACCGTGCCACCGTGCCGCTGCAAATGTTACAGCGCCGCGGGGGAGCTTGCAGCCTGCGAATGTGTTGTGTGCCATTTGGTTAGAGAATAGCTGATGGAAGTGGTTGTTTGAAGCAGTGACACTGGGTTGTTGGAGATCGTCCATTTCCCACTCAGGTCAATTGCACCGACTTAATTTCAATAAGTCTGTTTGGTAGGATGGTGTATCCTGAACCCAGTGCCTTACTAAAAATACTTAAGGATGACACTTAGGACAAACGAAACTGATCAGTCAAGTGAGTCTAATGATTGAATATAATGCACAGGAGCGGTCTTGATAAAAGCAGGACTGTGCTTATTTATGTGAGGTGAGAGTGGCAAACAATCACTTATACTAATTGAAGCAGATGTTTAACAGCTCACCCAGCACCAACAATTGTAATTAAATGATGCGGGCGGTGATTAACCAGGTCAGAAATTGTTCCTTTTATAGTTGTATGAGGTGCTTCCACAAGTGTCAAGTGAGGTAGTCCTTTGTGAATTTCAGCAGCTCCCGGGTTACTTGTGGAGCTGTAACGTTGTGGCTCTGAGGCTTGTTAGTGTTACGGGTGGTGGCATGAAGACCTGTAAGAGGCATTGTGTGCATGAATCTTCTCAATGCTAGCTGGTCCAGGGTGACGGATGTTTCTTCAGGTGGAACTCTTCAAAATACAGTTAATGAAACAACAACAAAACTTACTCCAACTTATAAATCAAAACAAGGGTTTAATAAAGAAACATCATTTTTTTTTTATACTTTTCCAATTCGATCAAATCAAATCCAATTCAGAGTCTCAACAAGTTGAGACATTTCAGATCCAGGCTGACAAGACAGGGCGAGAGACCAAAACCACCCTGTCCTGGGCCTGATCTACATGAGTCAAGCTGATTGGAGAAGGGGGAGGATCCTCCTCCAAGACTTGAGCTCATTTGCATCTTGGCCAAAAGGCCGAGATGCCGCTTTTAAAAATTGCTTCATGTGAAACATATGAAGCTTCAGTGCAACCCAATGACCTCAACCAAGTGCAGGCGATCCATACTACACTTGATCTTAGCCAAAAGGCCGAGAAGCGATATCTTTACTCCAAACTTGGAGCCTTGCCCTGGGCCAATCCAAGCTTCCCACAATTCTACATAGTTCCTTATTTATAGTGAATCAGTTGGTCAGCTGACTATTACATCACTCTGTGATTGGTTCCATGTTTTACTGGGTCAGCTGACCCTTACACCTTGTTCCCATTGGTCACATTACATCCAATACAAATTTGTCACCAGTTACACTCTAACAACGGAAGGGGTCAGGGGTTTGGTGGGCTGAAGGGTCTCCTCCTATCAAATTGTCTCTTACCTTTCCCCTGCTCTCAGTAAACAAGACTTTCCTGGTTGTGATGTTGAGAAAATGATTGAATCACAAACCGTGGGCAGCTCTGGGCAAACAGATTGTTCAGTTCCAATGATCAGAGATGATTATTGACTTAAATAAAAAGCAAAACCTGGGGATGCTGGAAATCTGCAATAAAAAACAGAAAAATGCAACACCTGGGACGGGATTTTCCAGCCGTGTTCATCCCAAAATTGGAAAATGCCGCCTGAGGTTAACAGATCTTTGCATGGTCCACACACCCTCCCCCCCCCTCTCCCCCCGTGGCGGGCAGGGGAGGGGGGGAAATTCCCTCCTTGGAGTCCGGTGTGAGTCTTCTTCAGTCACACAGACCCAAAACGTTAACTCTGTTTCTCTCCATGGATGTTGCCAGACCTGCCGAGTTTTCTGTTTTTATTTTATGTTATTTATTAAGAATATTGACTTGACACTCTCGATCAGAAGGTAATTATAAAAATGAGCTTGGATTGTCCACAGGGACGGAGACCTCTGCAACATCGATGTCACTCACTTATCCTGTGAAGAGGGAGATTCTGCGATCAGGTTGATCAAATTGCCTCTCACAGTGATCAGAGCATTTTGAATTTTATCCGGCTGAAGGAGGATCTCTTCTCTTGTCGCTTCTCCTTCATTTTCCCTGCGCTGTAACCACTACATCCCGTGGTTTCTTGGATTACACAGAAGTGTGACACGATGGCGCAGTGGTTAACACTGCTGCTTCACAGTGCCAGGGTCCCGGGTTCAATTCCGGCCTTGGGTCACTGCCTGTGTGGAGTTTGCACATTTTCCCCAGGTGCTCCGGTTTCCTCCCACAGTGTGGGTTAGGTTGATTGGCCATGCTAAATTGCCCCTGAGTGTCAAGGGGATTAACAGGGTACATGTGGTTATGGGACTAGGGCCTGGGTGGGATTGTGGTCAGTACAGACTCGATGTACTGAATGGCCTCCTTCTGCACTGTAGGGATTCTACGATTAGAGTCAGAGGTTTACAGCATGGAAACAGGCCCTTCAGCCCAACTTGTCCATGCCGCCTTTTTTTTTTAAAACCCCTAAACTAATCCCAATTGCCCGCATTTGGCCCCTATCCCTCTATACCCATCGTACCCATGTAACTATCTATAGATTCTATGAAGTTTGCCGCACTTTCTTTCTAAGCTCAATATTCGGAAATCTCTCGACCAGCCTGAAGCTCTGTCTGAAGTTCATGTCCTGGGAAACACACAGAAAGAAACCCTACAATGCAGAAGGAAGCCATTCAGTCCAACAAGTCTGCACCAACTCTCTGACAGAGTATCCCACCCAGGCCCTAGCTCTGTAACCCCATGTATTTACCCCGCTAATCCTTCTAACCTACACATCTTGGGGCATTAAGGGAGAATTTAGCACGGCCAACCAACCTAACCCGCACATCTTTGGACTGTGGGATGAAACCAGAGCAAAGAGCAAAGAACAAAGAACAATACAGCGCAGGAACAGGCCCTTCGGCCCTCCCAAGTCTGCACCGATCATGTGTTCCTAACTAGACCATCCGTTTGTATCCCTCTATTCCCAGTCTGTTCATGACCCGGAGGAAACCCACGCAGACACGGGGAGGATGTGCAAACTCCACATAGTCACCAGAGGCTGGAATGGAACCCGGGTCCCTGGCGCTGTGAGGCAGCAGTGCTAACCACTGTGCCACCGTGCCGCTCCCAGCACTCGTATGCCATCGTGCCACTGCACAAAAGTCCAAAAAATAATGGGTTTGGCAGACATTTCTTTTATAAACAATTCACTTTGAAAGGATTCGCCTGACCTCTGCTTTTGAGTTGGTGCAAAGTGGTTTCAGATACACAAAGCTACAGAGATGATAGTATTCCTCAGGAGTTACATCAATCATCAAGGGACAGAAGCCATGATACTACGGCCATTATTCGGTCTTTCATCATTTGGGTTTGATTGTTAGGTATTGTCAGGTTAGGTTCATTGACCTTGCTAAACTACCCCTTAGTGTCCCAGGATGTGTAGTTTGGGGGGATTGGTAGAGTGCATGCATGGGGTTGCGGGGATAGGGTCTGGGTGGAGTGCTCTGTCAGGGGGTCAGTGCAGACTCGACGGGCTGAGTGGCCTGCTTCTGCTCTGTGGGTGGAGTGCTCTGTCAGGGGGTCAGTGCAGACTCGACGGGCTGAGTGGCCTGCTTCTGCTCTGCTTCTGCCCCCCCCCCCCCCAACAACTCCCCAACTCCCCCCCAGCAACAAAGAGTTAATGTGGCCCCTCAACATTGACACACAGACCTTTCACCCCTGACTGATGGATTGTGATCTGGAGCAGAAACTCATTGTGAATCTTTCTTCCCTGCTTAACCAAGCGGTGCCACAGCCCAGTAGCACAAACTCTGTCCCTCTCCAACCCCCTGTAACTCCAACCTAGAGCTCAGATGTTTCAGATGTAGAAAGTGTTGCTTGATAGGGTGCTGGAGACAGATCATAGAATCATAGAATCTTACAGTGCAGTAGGCCATTCAGCCCATCGAGTCTGCACCGATCACAATCCCACCCAGGCCCTATCCCCATAACCCCTATACACTTACCTTAGTTAGTCCCTCTGTCACTTAGGGGCAATTTAACATGGCCAATTCATCTAATCTGCACATCTTTGGACTGTGGGAGGAAACCGGAGCACCCGGAGGAAACCCACGCAGACACAGGGAGAACGTTCAAACTCCGCACAGACAGTGACCCAAGCCGGGAATCGAACCTGGGTCCCTAGTGCTGTGAGGCAGCAGTACTAACTACTGTGCCACCGTGCCACCCCAATAGCAACTTTCAGAGCGAATCCTAGGATCTGGGGAAAAGGCGAGTAGTGGGATTGTCTAGATTGCTCTTCAGAAGAGCTGATGCAGACTTGATGGGCCAAATGGCCTCCTTTTCAGTGAGTTTGTGAAACTCAGGATCTTTTTTTGATTCGGCCGTGCGCCCTGCAGAACATTTATTACCCGACTCTGTCCACAAACAATAGCACCCACAGTTACACTCCAGTCATAAATAAGAAGACTTCTGCTGTCACTAACTGGATATATTAGCCACAAAAGGTGAGTGTGAAATTGTGAAAATATATGTTTCTGTAAGAAGCTTTCGAAGCACTCTGGAAAAACATTAATTGCTCGTGCCTCACTGTTAATCAAACAATATACAGTACAGCCTATGTTGATGCTCCAAGCAAATTAAATAAATGTTTGCAAAGTCTAATTTCCATGTCACATATTGGAATCTGTTATTTGGAATTAAACGGGCACCATGAAAATTATACTGTACACGTTTCCTGTGGGAGTTTAAGTAAATGCAGCTTGTTCTGCCTCACTGTACCCTGCACTTAAAACCCAACAAAGGCCAGCTGTTACTGTTGTACATTGTGAGAAATGATGTGAGACTGGTACAGACAGAGTCACAGATCCCAGATCAATATAATATCTGGACGTGAAGTGAAACCATGACACTGGAATCCAGAGTTTGAGTTCATTTTTGATTTAAATGTTAGATTAGTTTTTTGTTCCGGGACTAACATTGCAAACTAAACTTTACTCTTGCTGCTCTGTGCCCTTTGTGAAAATAGGAGCCTCCACTTTCTTCACCAAGTGACTCGTTAGAGTCATAGAGGTTTACCGCACGAAAACAGGCCCTTCAGCCCAACTTGTCCATGCCGCCCTTTTTTTTTAACCCACTAAGCTAGTCCCAATTGCCCGCGTTTGGCCCATATCCCTCGATACCCATTTTACCCATGTAACTATCTAAATGCTTTTTGAAAGACAAAATTGTACCCGTCTCTACTACTACCTCTGGCAGCTTGTTCCAGACACTCATCACCCTCTGTGTGAAAAAATGGCCCCTCTGGACACTTTTGTATCTCTCCCCTCACACCTTAAACCTATACCCTCTAGTTTTAGACTCCCCTACCTTTGGGAAAAGTTATTGACTATCTAACTGATCTATGCCCCTCATTATTTTATAGACCTCTATAAGATCGCCCCTTAGCCTTCTACGCTCCAGAGAAAAAAGTCCCAGTCTACCCAACCTCTCCTAATAACTTAAACCATCAAGTCCCGGTAGCATCCTAGTAAATCTTTTCTGCGCTCTTTCTAGTTTAATAATATCCTTTCTATAATAGGGTGACCAGAACTGTATAGAGTGCAGTTCTTCATGTATAAGCCACGATGGCAAGTACAGAGAGGCTGTTTAAAGCTAAGCTCAGTAACCTCCACCCATTCCCAACCAGGGTCATTGGCAACAGTCAGGAGCAGAAGCTACAACTCACCCCCCCCTCGCTTGGTCACTCTCTCCTCAACCCAAGGTTTCCCAGACACTGGATTTTTTTTTAGTTTAAGTTTAGGGTGGATAGAAAGAAACTTTTCCCCTTAGCAGAGGGGGCAGTAACCGAGGGGCCATAGATTTAAGTTAAGGGGCAGGAGATTTCGAGGGGATTTGAGGAAAAAATGTTTTCATCCAGAGGGTGGTGGGAATCTGGAGCTCGCTGCCTGAAAGGGTGGTAGAGGTGGGAACCCTCACAACATTTAAGAAGCATTTAGATGAGCGCTTGAAATGCCACAGCGTACAAGGTCATGAAGCAAGTGCTGGAAAATGGAATTAGAATGGATAGGTACTTGACGGCCGGCACAGACATGATGGGCCGAAGGGCTTCTTTCCATGCTGTAGAACTCTGTTGGCGGGAGTTTACAGCCTCACTCGTCCTGAAACCATAATATCCCGCCCGACGTCAATGGACTGTCCGTAGTCCGCCCCTTCCCCGCTCCGATTCCTGTGGCGGACGGGGCGGTAGAATTCTGGCGTATGACTCTAAATTAGAAAATCCACCTGGGACTTCTTCAGTTTATAGACAGTTCCCTTGTTTTTATACTCAGTGCCCCGGCCAATGAAAGCAAGCATGCTGTATGCCTTCTCAATCACCTTACCCACCTGTGTTGCCGCTTTCAGGGATCTGTGGACCAGTACGCCCAGATCCCTCAGTATGTCAATGGCCCTGAGGGTTCTGTCATTTACTGTATAATTCACACCTAAATTTGATCCTCCAAAATGCATCTCCTCACATTTGTCCGGATTAAACTCCACCTGCCATTTCTCTGCCCAAATCTCCAATTATATATATCCTGTTGGATCCTCTGACAATCCGTGTCACTGTCTGCAACTCCGCCAATTTTTGTGTCATCCGCAAACTTACCAATCAGACCACCCACATTTTCCTCCAGATCATTTATATATATTACAGCTCTGGAGAGAAGGTTTGCGACTCACTGAACTATCCTCACAGACAGCAGCACAGGCACGGCCTGAATGGTCTCTTTTTGTGCCGTAAACATTCCAGAATAAATAGTTCAATTGAAAGTGCTGGATGCCTGAAATACAAACGGAAAACCACAGGTCAACAACTGAGAGGGGGAAAGACAGATTATTGTTTTGGATGGAGACTAATGAGAGATCTCAGCCCAAAATATTAAGTCACAAGCTTTTTCCCAGGGTGGAAGAGTCAATTACTAGGGGGCATAGGTTAAGGTGCGAGGGGCAAGGTTTAAAGGAGATGTACGAGGCAGATTTTTTACACAGAGGGTGATGGGTGCCTGGAACTCGCTGCTGGGGGAGGTAGTGGAAGCGGATACGGTAGTGACTTTTAAGGGGCGTCTGGACAAATACATGAATAGGATGGGAATAGAGAGATATGGTAGGGGTTTTTAGTTCAGACGGGCATCACGGTCGGTGCAGGCTTGGAGGGCCGAAGGGCCTGTTCCTGTGCTGTAGTTTTCTTTGTTCTTTAATCAGTTTTATTTCAAATCCTGTCGAACCCCCTGTGCACTGCCAGCATTTTCTGTCTTGGTTACAGAACTGGTTCACCCCTGCAGTGATTTACTTTGAAGGAAAAACAATTTGATTTGATTTGATTATTGTCACATGTGTTAGTACACAGTGAAAAGTATTTTTTATTGTGCGCTATACAGACAAAGCATACCGTTCATAGAGAAGGAGAGGACAGGGTGCAGAATGTGGTGTTACAGTCATAGCTAGGGTGTAGAGAAAGATCAACTTAATGTGAGGTAGGTCCATTCAAAAAAGACTAAAGTTTGGGCTATTCTGCACTAATTCTGTTGTGCCAGCTGAAACTTGGCAACACAGATTCCAGGCTGCAGGAAAACCTCACGCATTTTGTGGAAAATCCCAACCAAAGCAGCTTTTTATAAACATGCATTTCTAGCAAAAGGAACATTTTGAGACCAACCGTACCTCTCGATCGCCGTGGGAGACAGAGCGATTGGGAGTCTCAGAGCTAAACAGCTGGCACAGGGTAATCTTTCAGAACTCCTGCCTCGTGGGACGCGACCAAAGTGCTAGAAACAAGATCGTAACATTGCTGCACGCTGAAAATATTAATGAGCCGCTCTTTTGTAAACAGGATAATTCCTCTGGAAACACAGTGGCCTGGGTTTTACTGTCAGGGGTGAAGGAACAACACTCGTTGTTCGCTGCACTAACAGCTGTCCACACAGACTGTGAGGGCTCCTCAGGGTAAATCCTCTTTAATTTGGGGATCAGATTCAGCATGTTTCAGGGGATCTGCGGCATCTCTGAGGCAATTGGAGAATTCTCACTGAGACACGCAGGATGGGGTTTAAGTCCCCCTCCTGGAGGGAGTTCTAAGGCAGTTGGATCAGACCCGAGGCAGGGGCCCTGTCACTTCACGTTAGGCCTGGGAGTGACCTTTCTGTCCGGACGTCACTTGAGACTTTCCACTGGACAATTACTGAGGCTCGCTGAAGGGTCTCACTCCCACCTCGCTGGTATTCAGCCAACATGGACTCACCATGTGAAGGAACCGGTTTGTAATCCCTGTCGGGAGTGCTTGTGGCCTCCCAGGAGGATGGGGAGCTCCCACATTCAAAGGCATCTCCTGTCCAATTGAAGGACCCGGCATTGGAGAAACGGGGGAGGGAGCTTCCTAAGAAGGCCCCCCCGCCGCTCACTCTGCCCTTTCCCCTGACCCCACCCCATTGGCACGGGGCGGCACGGTAGCACAGTGGTTAGCACTGCTGCCTCACAGCGCCAGCGACCCAGCTTCGATTCCCGGCTTGGGTCACTGTCTGTGTGGAGTCTGCACGTTCTCCCCGTGTCTGCGTGGGTTTCCTGCGGGTGCCCCGGTTTCCTACCACATCTCTGGGAATTGGGCCAATCAGTGGCAAGCTCTGAGAATCGTGGTGCGGCCTTCCCGCAGTCGCTGTGCAACACGTCCTGGGGAGCCGTTTATACCCAGCTCCCAGTGATTGGTGCGATTCAGTGGAGCCGTGACGGACGAATCAGAGCCAAGGGAGCGGTGTGATTCTCGTGGCTATAAAAACCTCCGTCAATGAACCTCAAGATCTGGTCAGGAATCACGCCAGAGCCATCGGTGGAATTTACTCCATTTTTCCCATCAGAACCAACACTCTGCCAAATTCTGGTAAGATCGCCGCCATTGTCTTTGTACAACCCCAAGGTTAAAACCTCAAACTCTAAAATTCAGCACTTTGAACCTTATCATCGGAACAAAGGAACTTGAACAAAAATGTGTCAAGCAAGTACAAAGGGTGGAGGAAAGACAGCAGGAGGGACGGGGAAAGGAGTGAGGGAGCGGGAGTGTGGCAGTGAGAGTAAGAGAAAGAGTGAGGGAGAGAGAGGGAAAGACAGTGAAGCGGTGAGGGTGAGGGAAAAGTGAATTATAATGGTACATTATTAAAGTAGCTTCATTATTGAGCATTAACCCTTGTTATGGCTTGTCGCAGCCGTCAGACTTTGAACAAGGGTCCAATATTGGAAAATTATCAAATTAATGGATGAAACATTCCAATCTAGAAGTCCTTTGTACAGAATGACTAAAACTTGGGTGGATTATTGCCTACCAAGTTATCCAAGTCCATCTAACTCTGACAAAAGCAAATTACTGCTGGTGCTGGAATCTGAAACAAAAACAGAAAATGCTGGAAAATCTCAGCAGGTCTGACAACATCTGACAAAGGGTCATCTAGACTCGAAACATTGGCACTATTCTCTCTCCACAGATGCTGTCAGATTTGCTGAGATTTTTCAGCTTTTTCTATTTTTGTTCCATCGAACTCTCGTTAGACAATTTGCATTTATCTTGTGTAACGAAAGAGATCCCAGGACAATTCACAGAGCGCTGCGTAGGTGCCTGAACAGAAAGGAGGAGTTTTGGGCCGAAGGTTAAATCGAAGAGTAGTTTTAGGGAGATTTTCAAAGGGGTCAGAGAGGAACAGAGGATATGTTCATGGAAGGAGTTCCAGGAGAGTAGAACCTGACTGATTGGTGAAGGAGCTGGAGGAGCTTCGATGCTCAACGGTATGATGAGGGTGGGAAAATGGGGTGGCACGGTGGCACAGTGGTTAGCACTGCAGCCTCACAGCGCCAGGGAACCAGGTTCAATTCCGGCCTTGGGTGACTGCCCGTGTGAAGTCTGCACGTTCTCCCCTTGTCTGCGTGAGTTTCCTCCCACAGTCCGAAAGACATGTTGGTTAAGAGGATTGGCCATGATAAATTGCCCCTGAGTGGCCCAAGATTGGGGGATTTTCACAGTAACTTCATTGCAGTGTTAATGTAAGCCTACTTCTAACACTAATAAATAAGCTTTAAACTTAAGGTGTGTAGCTTTGGGGGATTGGCCATGCTAAATTGTCCCTTAGTGTCCCAAGACACCATGGGTGGCACAGTGGTTAGCACTGCTGCCTCACAACGCCAGAGACCCAGGTTAGATTCCCGGCTTGGGTGACTGTGTGGAGTCTGCATGTTCTCCCCGTGTCTGCATGGGTTTCCTCCGAGTGCTCCGGTTTCCTCCCACAGTTCGAAAGACGTGCTGGTTGGGTGGATTGGCCAAGCTAAATTCTCCCTCAGTGTACCCGAACAGGCGCCGGAGTGTGGCAACTAGGAAATTTTCACAGTAACTTCATTGCAGTATTAATGTAAGCCTACTTGTGACACTAATAAATAAATAATAGATGTGTAGGTTAGGAGGATTAGCGGGATGCATACATGGGGTTATGGGGTGGGGCCTGAGTAAGATGCTCGATTGGAGAGTTGGTGCAGATGGGCCGAATGGCCTCCTTTTGCACTTTAAGATTCTATGATTCAAGGTCACCTGTATCTGCCTTGCAATGAATGTCAGTATGATGTCTGGAGCAGGTGGGAGTTCACACTGTATCGGCCAGTGACCTGACCACTAACTACAGACAGGCAAGCTTAAAATGTAGCCTCTAATTCTCTAGATTGCATTTACAGTAATCTTCTGAAGCAGGTACAACACTTTCCTATCACCTTATCATAAGAAACTAGAAATGTGATTTTAAAAACATTAGTAGTAATTAATTAAAACATTAAGAGTTGCACTGCTACATCACGAGGAGTTAACTACACCCACGGGAATCATTGCTTTATTGCTTCTCCACTTTGTGTGAATGAATATTTCTCACATTGGCAGTGGCCATTCTAATCAGTCACTTCTGATGTAATACGCACCGTGGATGGGATTTTCCAGGCCCCCGGCAGCGGAGATGGCTCACCATTGGCTGCCGGTGGGATCTTACAGTCCTGCCAATGTCTACAGTGTTTTGTGTGGCTCACCCGTCCCACCACCAGTGAACCCGCCACCGCCTTTGGCGGGACCAGAGGATCCCACTGGTGGGAAGAGCTGGAAAATCCCATCCTGTGGACACCGAGTGGTAAATTTTCCAATCCCACCAGCTGCGGGAATCTCGGATGGTGGGACAGACAATTTTACAGACCGTTGAAAGGTTTCTTGAACTTGGGTGAGAATTTCGGGTCCCCCGGGTGGACGGGGCCGGAAAGTCCCACCCTCAATCTTGCATCTAAAGTGAGTAAAAATCAGGCACATAATTGAAAAGATAAAATAATGAGGATAACAGTTATACATGAATACTGGAAGGGGAGGCGACGACCCAGTGGTATTATCACTAGACTATTAATCCAGAAGCTCAGCTAATGTTCTCGGGACCCGGGTTCAAATCCCGCCATGGCAGATGGTGGAATTTGAATTCAATAAAAAATGTTTGGAATTAAGAATCTACTGATGACCATGAAACCATTGTCGATGGTCAGAAAAACCCATCTGGTTCACTAATGTCCTTTAGGGAAGGAAATCTGCCGTCCTTACCCGGTCTGGCCTACATGTGACTCCACAGCAATGTGGTTGACTCTCAACTGCCCTCAGGCAACTAGGGATGGGCAATAAATGCTGGCCAGCCAGCGATGCCCGCATCCCATGAATGAATAAAAAGAAAGAAAATCTCACATCTTTCTGAGGATTGTCAACACGTTCTTACTTGAGAAAGGATGTCTTGGCACTGGAGAGGGTGCAGAGGAGATTCACTAGGTTGATTCCGGAGTTGAGAGGCTTGGCTTAAGAGGAGAGACTGACTAGACTGGGGTTATACTCATTGGAATTCAGAAGAATGAGGGGAGACCTTACAGAAACATATAAGATTATGAAGGGAATAGATAAGATAGAAGCAGGGAAGTTGTTTCCACTGGCGGGTGAAACTAGAACTAGGGGGCATGGCCTCAAAATAAGGGGAATCAGATTTAGGACTGAGTTGAGGAGGAACTTCTTCACATGAAGGGTTGCGAATCTGTGGAATTCCCTGCCCTGTGAAGCAGTTGAGGCTACCTCACTGAATGTTTTTAAGGCAAGGATAGATACATTTTTGAACAGTAAAGGAATTAAGGGTTATGGTGAGCGGGCGGGTAAGTGGAGCTGAGTCCACGAAAAGATCAGCCACGATCTTATTGAATGGCGGAGCAGGCTCGAGGGGCCAGATGGCCCACTCCTGCTCCTAGTTCTTATGTTCTGCAGCGAATTAATTCAGAATATTTTGACTTCGACTGAAATACTCTCTTGTAAAGTACAAAAACCTCACTTACAGCAAGATGCCAACAACTACAATGAGATGAACAATCAGCTAATCCTGTTTAGCTGACATTGGATGAGAGGGGAGTGTTGGTCAGTAACTGCCTGATTATCTTTGAGGAGTGTCACTGGTCCGGTGCAGTCACCCCCTCTTCTGTTCAACTTTCCAATTAAATTGCCACCCACATCCGCTCTCTCCGTCCCGCACTGGAACATTTGGCACCGCAGTCTCTCCCTCGTAAACACCAACGCTGCCAGGCTGACGCTGCAGAAAACCTCCTTTCTCCAGTAAAGTAATATGTTTTATCCGTATTTAATTACCAACAAATCTCCTGTGGTGTTACCGTGGTGACTCTGGGGCATCACTTTCTGCTTCTTGAAGTGAAGCAATAGAAAGTCGCAAGTTACAAGGGTGCAGTTTCCAAGAGTGAGCGACTTAACCAAACAGCCGATTCACTCGCATAAACAAGCATAAATTCCCTCCAAACAAAAATGACTTAATAAAAAACTCTTAAACATCATTGTTCGAGGTTTTTAACATTAAAGAGTCTGAAAAAACTCACCAGTGGTTCAGCCGAGAAATTTTTAATTGGATTTTCAACGTGCAATCTCATCTGGAACATATTTTAAAAAAAGCCATTTTCTTTCTGTCCATCAACAAAGGGACCGTGGTCACAGATCCACTTCTGCCCAAATTGTTCCAAATAGAAAACGGTGTTTGTTATTTAAATTTAATGAAATTCTTGGCATGCCTCCAGTGAAGTGTTGACAGTTTAACCGCCAGCTTTTTGGAAAGTCTTTTGAAAAGACTCAGTTCCGTCCCCGTTGGTATGTAAGCTGCACGCTGGGTGACTGTGCCAACTGCAAATGTTCCCATCGCAAAAACGCACTTCAAAGTTCTCTCCAGCCGCTGTGGCCCGACGGAAGCTCTGAGGACGCAGGTTCAAATCCCACCACGGCAGCTGGTGGAATTTAAATTCAATTGATAAAATCTGGAATATAAAGCTGGCCTCAGTGGCGGTGACCCTGGAACTATCAGTGATTGTTGTGAAAACCCATCTGGTTCACTAATGTACTTTCAGGAAGGAAATCTGCTGCCTTTACCCAGTCATAGAATCCTACAATGCAGAAGGAGGCCTTTCAGCCCATCGAGTCTGCACCAACCACAATCCCACCCAGGCTTGATCCCCATAACCCCATGGCATTTACCCTAGCTTGTCCCCTTGACACTAAAGGGCAATTTAGCATGGCCAATCCACCTTACCTGCACATCTCTGGACTGTGGGAGGAAACCGGAGCACTCGGAGAAAACCCACGCAGACACGGGGAGAATGTGCAGACTCCGCGCAGGTTAGTCTGCCCTACATGTGACACCACACATAGCAATAGAATATAGAACAGTACAGCACAGGAACAGGCCCTTCGGCCCACGATATTGTGCCGAACATGACACCAAATGAAACTAATCCCTTCTGCCTGCCCTTGGTCCGTATCCCTCTATTCCTTGCACATTCATGTGCTGATTTAAAAGCCCCTTAAACGCCCCTGGTGTACCTGCCTGCAATGTGGTTGACTCTGAAAAAATGCCCTCGGAAATGACCGAACGCGCCACTCCATTCCGGGGCAGTTAGAGACGGGCGCTGACCTTGCCAGTGACGCCCACATCCTATGAATTTTCATTCAAAATGACAGATAAAAATTTGATGATGTTATTGTGAGATCTGTGATTTTCTGAATTATGCATTTCTGTTTAAAATCCAATTCTGAACATGATAAACATGTTGTTCATGAAAAGACACTCTTTTACCAAAAAGCATCTTGAGTGATTCTTGTGTGTAAGATTGTGAGGGGCACGGACAGAGTGGATAAGGAGCAGCTGTTTACTGAGTTAAAGGGTCAGTTACGAGGGGACGTAGGTTCAAGGTGAGGGGCAGGAGGTTTAGGGGAGATGTGAGGAAAAACACAGGCCAGGAGATTTAAGCGGGGCCGGATTAGTGCGATCCGTGCTGGGCATCCGGCCCCAAGCGTGCCTCCCAGTGCTGGATTACTAGCACTATCAGCTCTGCATCAGAAATAGGCACAGAGTTGCATTGCGTATTCGAGAGGACATTTTAATGTCCTTTAAGTATAATTAGCGGGCCCGGGACTGGAATCATCAGGCCCGCTAACCTCCCCGCTCCCCTCTCTCCTCGCCAGGAGTGGTTCACTCCAGCGGGGTTTACAGCAACCCCACTAACAGGGAGCTGGCAGCCTGACCCCACTGGAGTGAAGGGGAAGCAATTGGGGCCCCCCAGAGGGTCGGGTGGCAGGGGGTGCCCTCACCTTTTCTCCCCCTTTGATTCCCCTTTCCCCTCCTTTTCTCTGCCGTTTGGCCATTCACACCTTCTATTCTCTCTCTGGGCTGCCATTAGCAGCCTTTCCCCTTGTTTTTGTGGCTATGACTCATCTTTCATTCCCTCACCCTACAGTATAAATATCTCCCACTTTCTATACGTTTAGCTTTGATAAAGGGTCATCTGAACTCGAAACATCGGCTCTTTTCTCTCCTTACAGATGCTGCCAGACCTGCTGAGATTTTCCAGCGTTTTTTCTTTTGGTTTCAGATTCCAGCATCCGCAGTAATTTGCTTTTATCACTCAGAGGGTTGGAGGGGTTGGTGGAAAAATTCTTTCATCGGCTGGCTAAGCCAGCATTTTTGTTGTCCATTCCTAATTGCCCTTTGAGATGGTGGTGGTGAGCCGTCTTCATGAATCGGCTGCAGTCCCTGTGGTATGGGTACACCCACACCGCTGTTAGGGAGGGAATTCCCGGATTTTGACCCAGTGACCATGAAGGAACGGCGATATATTTCCAAGTCAGGATGGTGAGTGACTTGGAGGGGATCTTCCAGGTGGTGGAGTTCCCAGGTATCTGCTGCCCTTGTCCTTCCACCGGCTGGTAAAGTCCAAAGGTTTGGAGGGTGTAGTCATCGACTCATCGAATCTACAGTGCAGAAGGAGGCCATTTGGCCCATCGAGTCTGCACCAACAACAATCCCTCCCAGGTCCCATCCCCATTATGCCACATATTTAACCTGCTAATCCCCCTGACACCAAGGGGCAACTTAGCCTGGCCAATCCACCTGAGCTGCACATCTTGACATCTTTAGTCAGTGGGGCCTGGGTGAGTGAAAGCGTTGAGGTATTACTTAACCAGGAACCAACTCAGCAAGCATGGGACGCGATAGAGTAACAGGACTTGGTGTGAGTAAGGACATGGGCAGCAGAGCTTTGAATGCACTCAATTGATGGATTGTAGAATGTGTGAGAGCAGCCTGCAGTGTGCTAGAATAGCCGCGTCTGGAGGTTCCAAAGCGATGGGTGAGGGTTTGAACTGCAGATGAGCTGAGGCAGGGGAGGAGTCGGTTGATGTTACACAGATGGAAGTGGATGATCCGAGTTAACTTTGGTAATGTTCTTTCTGTTGAGTTGGGTGTTTCAGTTTAAAAATGATCATTAATAAAAAAATACTGCTTCATTGTATTTTAGTCTTCAGGAGGTTCAGGTAACTTGAGTCCCATTCTGTCGCTGCCAACCAGTTGGCATTGTAGAAGTGTCAGAGACCCTTTCACAATTGGTGAAATTGAGATCCTGTAATTTGAACTCTCCAAAGAGCGAGGAAGCTGGTGGAAGGGGCGATTGTGGCGAATCTATCCTAGAATCCCTACAGTGCAGAAGAGGCCATTCAGCCCATTGAATCTGCACCGACTCTCTGACAGAATATCTTATCCAGGCCCTCTCCCCACCCTATCGCTGTAACCCCACCTATTAATCATGGCTAATCCATCTAACCTGTACATCTTGGTACACTGAAGGGCAATTTAGCATGGGCAATCCACCTAACCTGTGCATCTTTGGACTGTGGAAGGAAACCAGATCGTTCAGAGGAAACCCATGCAGACACGGGGAGAACTTGCAGACTCCACACAGTCACCCAAGGCCAGAATCAAACCCAGGTCCCTGGTGCTGTGAGGCAGCAGTGCTAACCACTGTGCCACCACCATGTCTGACTGTGTTTCTTTTGGGTGGGTGACATCAACAAGCTCCTAAAAATTGGGCTGTCCTACCACAGACAACACTGCTCAATAGTCCCTCGCTGGGGTTTTTAATGTGTAAATCCACCCCCCCTTTACCCTGCTTTTGGATCAGGCGCCCAACCCAGCTCCTGCCCATTGCTGGAAACCTCTCCACTGGTTGGCAATGTCAGGGAGCTCTCCCAACACGGTGTCACACTATTCTATTGCCCCCTCCCACCCCCAACCCCCATCACTTCCATTCCCACCACCTGAGGCAGTAAAGTTCTGGCCAATGGATTCCATTGTCAAGGGTGCCAGTTAAAAATATCGTAAACTTTTTGCCCTCATGAGTGGAAAAGTGCAGAAATTGAACCAATGGACATGTGGATGAGGAGAATGTTCCCCAGGATTGAGAGTCCACCTCATCATACACGGGCTGTCTGCTGTGTGTCACCATCACGCCAGTGCTTGCTGCACTGTTGAGATGTTGTGTTTCTTTGCACTAAGACACTGCTGGTAGGGTTGATACTAATGTTGTCTCTCTTTCTCCCACCTCATCCAGTGCCCATTTCAGCTGGCTCCAGTTAGACCGAAGAGTGTTGGAACATGATTTCCCGAAAAAGTCAGGACCAGTCGTGTTGTATTTCTGCGTGAAGTAAGTTACCTCCGAATTTTATATTTATCATTGGGAACCAAACTGCTTTGTGCTGAATGACATTGTAAACACCCCTGTTTAGTTCATCCACTAAATGTTACCTTTGTGTAGCGCCCGTACTTGGTGCAGATTGAGGCTATTTGCATTCTTCAAACCCAGTATTTTGTTTGGTCACGACAGAAGATTTTATTTTCCCTCAAAAGGGAAATGAATTAATATTAAATCGGGAAAAATTTGCAATGCTACAGGGAATGGGCGAGATTAACTGAGTTACTCTAAAGAGATAGTAAGAAGCCTCACAACACCAGGTTAAAGTCCAACAGGTGTATTTGGTAGCACGAGCTTTCAGAGCGCTGCTCCTTCATCAGGTGAGTGGAGTGGAGCAGCGCTCCGAAAGCTAACGTGCTACCAAATAAAGCTGTTGGACTTTAACCTGGTGTTGTGAGGCTTCTTAATGAGCCCATCCCAGTCCAACGCCGGCATCTCCACGTCATGGCTACACCTAGCCACTGGTATTGCAGGGCTCTGTTACGAGAGACACTAAATGAAATAAATGAAACCATATTTTAGACCATCGCATCGGAGCCTTGAAGAGAATATGTCTGGAAGTGACGATAAATTAAAAGGTTTTTGATGCTTTATGTGTCACATTGGCTACAAATTTATCTTAGTTTGTTGTTATGATACTAAATGTTGTCCTTCCGCACTCTTTAAAACACTGCAACAAATCAGGATTCGCATCAACTTATAAGGTTTGTCAGTTCAAATAAAACACTTGAATGCCAGATTGCGAGCAAGGTGTTGAACTAAACTCCAAGTCTGATTTTCTTTAGCTGCTCTGGGTAATGCATTTGCTTCAATGATCCGTTGTCTGACTTTGTAACATGATGAGGTTAAAACTGCATGACCTGACCATACCCAGTCAATCGCTTTTCCGATTCGCCCTTCCGACTGGGTACCTCACCCACCAGCCACCTGTATTGGGAATCCTGTACCCACCGTTTGTTTTAATGGATAATAAAAATCACCGGCGGTGGGCGAGTGTTTTTCCAAAATAAGTTCAGAAAATGGTGGAAATGCTCAGTAGGCCTGACAGTACCTACAGGGAGAGAAAGAGTTAATGGGTCAGATTTTCAGCGCGGGATTGCAAAGCCGACACGCAAATGAGTCCCAGGTTCCAACCCTGTGCCTGTCACCCTTGCGACACTATTGTTAAATTCAAATTTGGGGTGGCACGGCTGCGCAGTGGTTAGCACTGCTGCCTCACAGCACCAGGGACCCGGGTTCAATTCCCGACTTAGGTCACTGTCTGTGAGGAGTTTGCACGTTCTCCTCCCGTTTCCGCGTAGGTTTCCTCCGGGTGCTCCGGTTTCCCCCCACAGTCCGAAAGACGCACTGGTTAGGTGGATTGACCATGCTAAATTGCCCCTTAGTGTCAGGGGGAGTTAGCAGCTTAAATACATGGGGTTGCGGGGATAGGACCGGGGTGGGATTGTTGTCAGTGTAGGCTCAATGGGCCGAATGGCCTCCTCCTGCACTGTAAGGATCCTATGATTCTAAATTACTTCATTGGCCAGGAGGTGAGCTTCGTAGCCAATGAGAGGCTCTGAGCATCTCCAACAAGGAAGGAGCTGCCTGCCTGGGGTCAGAGACAAAGGCAGGTGGGAGCCATTTTGGAGGTTGCCTCTGCCTTGCTGTAGAGGGCAGGCAACTCCCCAGAGAGCCAGCAGTGTCTATGGTGATGAAGAGGATCTTGCAGGTTAGGTGACAATGGAACACTGGGACTGGTGTGAGAAGGTCCAGGAACAGTCAGTTTTAATTAAGGAGAGAGAAGGTTTCTGATGGTCCAACAGGGAACCTGCTACCTGTGAGAAAGTAAAAGTGAAGGTAAGAGTTTTATAAATTTTCTCAAATAATTTAATTGGTGCTCGAAATGTTGGTCAGTGGGGTTAGGTGTTGCACGTGTGAGATGTGGGAGATCCGTGACACTTCCAACGTCTCAGGTGACTATGTCTGCAGGAAATGCACCCAATTGCAGCTCCTTCCAGACCGCATGGAAAGGTTGGAGCAGCAGTTGGATGCACTTAGGAGCATGAAGGAGGTGGAAAGCATCATAAATAGGAGTTTTAGAGACATGGTCACACCGAAGGTGCAGGCAGATAGATGGGTGACCGCTAGAAGGGGCAGGCAGTCAGTGCAGGAATCCCCTGTGGTCATCCCCCTCTCTAACAAGTACACCGTTTTGGATACTGTTGGGGGAGATGGCCTATCAGGGGATACCAGCAGCAGCAGCCAGAGCAGTGGCACCACGGCTGGCTCTGTTGTTAAGCAGGGAGGGACAAAGGACTAGAGCAATAGTTATAGGGGACTCTATAGTTAGGGGTACAGATAGGCGTTTCTGTGGATGTGAAAGAGACTCCAGGATGGGATGTTGCCTCCCTGGTGCCAGAGTCCAGGATATCTCTGATTGGACAGAAAGCATTCTGAAGGGAGAGGGTGAACAGCCAGAGGTCGTGGTACACATTGGTACTAACGACATAGGCAGGAAGAGTGATGAGGTCCTGCAGCAGCAGTTTAGGGAGTTAGGTAGAAAGTTAAAAAGCAGGACCTCTCGGGTTGTAATCTCAGGATTACTCCCTGTGCCACGTGCCAGTGAGGCTAGGAATAGGCAGATAGTGCAGCTCAACACATGGCTAAACAACTGGTGTAGGAGGGAGGGTTTCAGATATCTGGACCATTGGAGTCTCTTCCGGGGCACATGGGACCTGTACAAGAAGGACGGGTTGCATCTAAACTGGAAGGGCACAAATATTCTGGCCGGGAGGTTTGCTAGTGTCACACGGGAGGATTTAAACTAGTTTGGCAGGGGGGTGGGACCCAAAGCAAAGGTGAATTAGCTGAAGGGGAACCAGAGAGCAGGGCCAGTAAGACCCAGAGAAACAGGAGGCAGGGTGGGGTTGCTAATCAGAGAGGGTCTGGTGGACTGAAGTGCATTTGTTTCAATGTGAGAAGTGTAACAGGTAAGGCAGATGAACTTAGAGCTTGGATTAATACTAGGAACTACGATGTTGTTGCCATTACAGAGACTTGGTTAAGGGAAGGACAGGATTGGCAGCTTAACATTCCAGGATACAGATGTTTCAGGCGGGATAGAGGGGAATGTAAAAGGGGTGGTGGAGTTGCACTACTGGTTAAGGAGAATATCACAGCCGAACTCAGGGAGGTCACCTTGGAGGGCTCATACAGTGAGGCAATATGGGTAGAGCTCAGGAATAGGAAAGGCGTAGTCACAATGTTGGGGGTTTACTATAGGCCACCCAACTGCCAGCGGGATATTGAGGAACAGATATGTAGGCAGATTTTTGGCAAGGTGTAAAAGTAGCAGGGTTGTTGTGGTGGGAGATTTTAACTTCCCCTATATTGATTGGGACTCACTTAGTGCTAGGGGTGTGAATGGGGCAGAGTTTGTAAGGAGCATCCAGGAGAGCTTCTTGAAACAGTATGTAGATAGTTCAACTAGGGAAGGGGCCATACTGGACCTGGTGTTGGGGAATGAGCCCGGCCAGGTGGTCGATGTTTCAGTAGGGGAGCAGTTCGGGAACAGTGACCACCATTCAGTAAGCTTTCAGGTACTGATGGATAAAGATAAGTGTGGTCCTCAAGTTAAGGTGCTAAATTGGGGGAAGGCTAATTACAACAATATTAGGCAGGAACTGAAGAATGTAGATTGGGGGCAGATGTTTGAGGGCAAATCAACATCTGGCATGTGGGAGGCTTTCAAGTGTAAGTTGATAGGGATTCAGGACCAGCACATTCCTGTAAGGATGAAGGATAAGTATGGCAAGTTTTGGGAACCTTGGATAACGAGAGATATTGTGAGCCAAGTCAAAGAGAAAAAGGAAGCATTTGTCAAAGCTAGGAGGCTGGGAACACACGAAACAAGTGTGGAATACAAGGAAAGTAGAAAGAAACTGAAGCAAGGAGTAAGAAGAGCTAAAAGGGACCATGAAAAAGCATTGACCAGCAGGATTAAGGAAAATCCCAAGGCTTTTTATACATATATAAAGAGCAAGAGGGTAGCCAGGGGGAGGGTTGGCCCAATCAAGGACAAGGGAGGGAATCTCTGCGTGGAGCCAGAGGAAATGGGCGAGGTATTAAATGAGTACTTTGCGTCAGTATTCACCAAAGAGAAGGACTTGGTGGATGAGTTTGAGTCATGTTGAGATCAAAAAGGAGGAGGTATTGGGGTTCTTGAGAAACATCAAGGTAGACAAGTCTCCAGGGCCTGATGGGATATACCCCAGAATACTGAGAGAGGCAAGGGAGGAAATTGCTGGGGCCTTGAGAGAAATCTTTGTATCCTCACTGGCTACAGGGGAGGTCTCAGAGGATTGGAGAATAGCCAATGTTGTTCCTTTGTTTAAGAAGGGTAGCAAGAATAATCCAGGTAATTACAGGCCGGTGAGCCTTACATCAGTGGTAGGGAAATTATTGGAGAGGATTCTTCGAGACAGGATTTATTCCCACTTGGAAATAAATGGACGTATTAGTGAGAGGCAACATGGTTTTGTGAAGGGGAAGTCGTGTCTCACGAACTTGATCGAGTTTTTTGAGGAAGTGACGAAGATGATTGATGAGGGCAGGGCAGTGGATGTTGTCTACATGGACTTCAGTAAGGCCTTTGACAAGGTCCCTCATGGCAGACTGGTGCAGAAGGTGAAGCCACATGGGATCAGAGGTGAGCTAGCAAGGTGGATACAAAACTGGCTCGGTCAAAGAAAACAGAGGGTAGCAGTGGAAGGGTGCGTTTCTGAATGGAGGGCTGTGACAAGTGGCATTCCTCAGGGATCAGTGCTGGGACCTTTGCTGTTTGTAATATATATAAATGATTTGGAGGAAAATGTAACTGGTTTGATTAGTAAGTTTGCGGACGACACAAAGGTTGGTGGATTTGCGGATAGCAATGAGAACCATCAGAGGATACAGCAGGATATAGATCAGTTGGAGACTTGGGCGGAGAGATGGCGGATGGAGTTTAATCTGGACAAATGTGAGGTAATGCATTTTGGAAGGTCTAATACAGATCGGAAATATACAGTAAATGGCAGAATCCTCAAGAGTATTGATAGGCAAAGGGATCTGGGTGTACAGGTACATTGGTCACTGAAAGTGGCAATGCAGATGGAGAAAGTAGTCAAGAAGGCATACGGCATGCTTGCCTTCATCGGCCGGGGCATTGAGTTTAAAAATTGGCAAGTCATGTTGCAGCTTTATAGAACCTTAGTGAGGCCGCACTTGGAATATAGTGTTCAATTCTGGTCACCACACTACCAGAAGGTTGTAGAGGCTTTGGAGAGGGTACAGAAAAGATTTACCAGGATGTTGCCTGGTATGGAGGGCATTAGCTATGAGGAGAGGTTGGAGAAACTTGGTTTGTTCTCACTGGAACGACGGAGGTTGAGGGGTGACCTGATAGAAGTCTGCAAGATTATGAGGCGCATGGACTGATTGGATAGTCAGAAGCTTTTTCCCAGGGTGGAAGAGTCAATTACTAGGGGGCATAGGTTTAAGGTGCGAGGGGCAAGGTTTAAAGGAGATGTATGAGGCAGATTTTTTACACAGAGTATTGGGTGCCTCGAACGCGTTGCCAGGGGAGGTAGTGGAAGCAGATACGATAGTGACTTTTAAGGGGCGTCTTGACAAATACATGAATAGAATGGGAATAGAGTGATATGGTCCCCGGAAGGGTAGGGGGTTTTAGTTCAGTCGGGAAGCATGGTCGGTGCAGGCTTGGAGGGCCAAAGGGCCTGTTCCTGTGCTGTAATTTTCTTTGTTCTTTGTTCTGTTCACCACAATGCTCCAGACTGTCCGGGTTCACTGAAGTAGAAATTCGGAATTGTAATTGGGAATGCCTCTTAATTAACTCCTTCGGGACTCCCTTGCCCTGCTGACCTTTGGAAAATTGACATTTATCCCAAAGAGATTGTGGGATCCTGAGCTCTCTGGGACTACCATTTTTAAATCCTGTCGCCTTGACCCTTTGAAAAACCTTAGTTGGGGTCAAAGGGCGCTTGCCAGAACTGGAAGATACTCATCCAGTTGAAACGTTCTCTCTGCCTCTCTCTCCATCGATGCTGTCAGACCTGCTGAGTAGTTTCTGTATTTTCTATTCTTATTCCCGAGTCCCAGCACCCACAGTATTGATTTGAATCTCAGTTTTTCCAGCATGTGCAAGCAGTGAAACTCAAATTTGGAAAATTTCCACTTGCCCAGAATTTCTGATTTTTGGTTTATTTTGTAATGTATGAAGATAAATTACTCATTTTCCAGCTTTATTATTCTGTTTTTAAAAGCAACCTTATGCCATCTTATTGAATAAGGATGTAGTTATTCTTTAAAGAAAGAATGTGACTGCCAATATCACCATAATTAACTCGAATGAATGTGCTTGAAGGAATGAGTCTCCACACTTGTAAAAGTTACTTTGCAGTGCCAGAGACTTTGTTTGGCTGAAAATAAGACCATTATTAAGCCATTAGAAATTCACTTGTACTGAAACAGACAAGCCCAAATATATTTTGGTGAATTTAGCTTGTGTCTGGGGCACTTAAAATAACTTTGCATTGTTTCTCAGTAAAACACCATTACCGGAAGCTAAAGTTTAAAGTTTCTTTATAAGTCACAAATAAGGCTTACATTAACACTGCAATGAAGTTACTGTGAAACTCCCCTAGCCGCCACACTCCGGCACCTGTTCGGGTCAATGCACCTAACCAGCACATCTTTCAGACTGTGGGAGGACACTGGAGCACCCGGAGGAAACCCACGCAGACATGGGGAGGATGTGCAAACTCCACACAGACAGTGACCCAAGGCGGGAGTCGAACCTGGGTTCCTGGCGCTGTGAGGCAGCCGCGCTAACCACTGTGCCACCCAAGCTTCTGAAAGAACAAGCCAACCCTGAGGGCAGCTTCCTGATTTCTATGTTTAACTGCACATGTGCAGTCCCTGGAGTTATAATTACACTAATTAATAGCAGTAAATGGTGCACTGATAGCCTCACCATTATTTTTACTTTAACATCCAGGCTATTGTTCTTCGAGTTGAAAGAAAGACTTGTGATTTTGAAATTGCAACATTTTTAAAAAATGAACTCTGTCATTTGATGTTGCATTGGCTGCACAGCACTACTTGTCTGCACGGCTCGCTAGGCTGTTTCAGAGGCCTGTAAAGAGTCACCCACATTGCTATAGCTCTGAATTCACATGTAGGCCAGATCACGTAAGGGTGGCAGATTTTCTTCCCTAAAGGACATTAAAGTTTAAAGTTAAAGCTTATTTATTATTAGTCACAAGTTAGGCTTACATTAACACTCCAATGAAGTTACTGTGGAAATCCCCTAGTAGCCACATTCCGGCGCCTGTTCGGGCACACTGAAGGAGAATTGAGCATGGCCAATGCATCTAACCAGCACGTCTTTTGGACTGTGGGAGGAAACCGGAGCACCCGGAGGAAACCCACGCAGACACGGGGAGAATGTGCAAACTCTGCACAGACAGTGACCCAAGCCGGGAATCGAACCCGGGTCCCTGGCGCTGTGAGGCAGTAGAGCTAACCACTGTGCCACCGTTGGGCCCACCAGTGAACCCAGATGGATTTTTACAACAATCGGATGATAGTTTCATGATCATCACTTATATTCCAGGTTTGATTAGTCGAATTTGAGTTCAGTCGGGGATTTGAACCTGTGTTCGCAGAGTATCAGCCTGGTCTGCTAGATCACTGGTTCATTGGTATTACACAATGTCACCAGCCTATCAACGCATTCCGTGCAGTTGAATTCATTTATGTACAAGGAAAGGTCATTTCTCCGAGTGATTGTGCACATTATGCGAATTAAAGATGCAGATGCAGGGGCCAAAGAAGACTGTGACCTTGAAGTGAAGTCCACATTGTAAAAGTGCTCCACATTATCAACATTACATTTATTATTGCCCCTCTCAATCAGTGTGGGGCCAAATGGAAACTGTCAGGAGGTTAAATAGCCAATCTCCTTAAGCAGATTATTTCTGAAACAGCTTTGAATGCATGTTCAGTGAATTTTTTTGCATATTTCTTTCTGTTGCTGTTTGCGAGCTCCAACAGGTCCGTTTCCAGTAACACTCAGAAAGATCGCTTTAATTAAAGCTTTGGCGGAAGTGAAGCCACTTTTGATTGCCGGTAAATTGCAAGCTTTCCTTTTCCCATTAATCCTAAACAATCGGACCGGCCAACCTGTCTCAACCCTCCTGTTAAAATCTGCTTTGGCAGCAGTCAAGATGGCTGCCGTTTCCATTGGAGATTTCTTACGATCACATGACCCAGGGTACATTTCATCAGCCTGAAATCGAAAGCCAAAACTTTTGCTCAAGATATTTTACTAGCTTGCAGATAAATGTCTGCCTGTTTCTGATTTTTCTCGTGGTCACAATTACTTTGAAAATATCAAGTCAGTCATCATCCAAAACGGAAGTTTTTTATTGTCTGAATTTGGTGTGAGGTGAACGAACTGGAGATAGGAGCTTCTATTATCGTCATAATTTTGAAATGAAACTGTAGCAACAAGAGGGAGCTAACTTAGCCCCTCAACCCAGTTTTATCATTCAAAGAGATCGTGACTGATTGCGCCCCCCCCCCCCTCCCCCCGCCCCCACCCCCATCACGAGCTGCAGGCCACTAACCAGCACTGATGCTATGCATGACCAAGAGCACAGTGGTAGCTGCTGCTATTGCCAGAGGCCCAGAATCAGCGAGTGACCCAGATCACAGGTGAGTGAGGGTGGGATGGGTGTGGATCATAGGGAGGAGGTTAATAGGGGGTGGGGGGGGGGGGGAATCCTGGGAGACGGCAGCCAGGGCATGAGGGTGGCTCTCAGCAGCAACCTCACCCCTCGATCAGGCATTGAACGCGGGACATCCCCAGAGAGCCCCCTCAGACCTCCCGCTTGATGACTCAGCTACCTGCAGCTGGTGGGATGAGGCCTTTAGTGGCCATTAATTACTCATGTAAGGATCTCAGTTGACATCGGGGAAGGAGGGCCGTCCACAAACCTTCCTGCCCTGGACTTATTCAGGGTAGAGGTGGGAAAGAGATGGGATCCCCAACTGGCACCCTGTTGTCCAATTAACTGCCATTCACCTCCAACCTTGTTCTGTGGGTGCCTGTTAAATTCTGCTATCTTTAACTGCTAACTCCTTTGCCCCATTTCCCTTAATCCCTTTGCTGAACAAAAGTCTTTCGATATGAACAAGGAGCAGGAGTAGGCCATTCAGCCCCTCGAACCTACTCTGCCATTTAATAGGATCATGGCTGATCTGATAGTGACCTCAAATCTGCATCCCTCCTACCCCTCCTCCTCAATAATCTATTACCCCCCCCCTTGCTGCCCAAGAATCTGTCCACCTCCACCGTAAAAATATTCAAAGAATCTGTTTCCATTGCCTTTTCAGGAAGAGAATTCCAGAGACTCGGAGTGAAAGAATTAAACCTCATCTCTGTTTTAAATGGGTGATCCTTTGACTTTAAACAGTGACCGCTCATTCTAAAATCTCCCACAAGAGGAAACATCCTCTCCACATCCACCCTGTCAGTATCTCTCTGGATCTTATAGGTTTCAATCAAGTCACCTTTCACTCTTCTAAACTCCAGTGGGTACAAGTTTGGAAATTTCAATCAAAGCACCTCATAGCTGCTAGATTCCAGGGGATACAACTCCAACTTGTTTAAATCTCCTCATCAATTTACTCGAGACTCCAAGGCCTGGATTTTCCACAGTAAGAAGTTTAACAACACCAGGTTAAAGTCCAACAGGTTTATTTGGTAGCAAAAGCCACACAAGCTTTCGGAGCTCCAAGCCCCTTCTTCAGGTGAGTGGGAATTCTGTTCACAAACAGATATTTGCTACCAAATAAACCTGTTGGACTTTAACCTGGTGTTGTTAAACTTCTTACTGTGTTTACCCCAGTCCAACGCCGGCATCTCCACTTCATGACTTTTCCACTGTCACCAGGGCTGAGATCAGAGACAAACAAGAGGCAGAAACAGCCCCACCGGCCGAGGTGCCAGTGTCCCAACTTGCTGCACCTCGCCTCCCACTCATTCTCACTGAGGTGCAATCAAGAGCTACCTGTCCCCACACTCATTACGGGCTGAATTGATGCGACTTCGAAATTGGCTTCCAGGTTCCTGCCAAGGCTCAGAGCTAATGTAGGTGCCTGGAGTCAGATATTCAACTTCAGACTGCTGGTTGGGGGGGGGGGGGGGGGGTGTTCCAGACAGGCCCAGAGGCTCTCCACACCGATCTGGGTGCAGGAGCATAAGAATTAGGAGCAGGAGGAGGCCATCTGGCCCCTCGAGCCTGCTCCACCATTCAATAAGATCATGGCTGATCTTTTCGTGGACTCAGCTCCACTGATCCGCCCAATCACCATAACCCTTAATTCCTTTACTGTTCAAAATCCTTGTCTTAAAAATTTTCAACAAGGTAGCCTCAACTGCTTCACTGGGGAGGGAATTCCACAGATTCACAACCCTTTGGGTGAAGAACTTCCTCCTCAACTCAGTCCTAAATCTGCTTCCCCTTATTTTGAGGCTATGCCCCCTAGTTCTAGTTTCACCCGTCGGTGGAAACAACCTCCCTGCTTCTATCTTATCTATTCCCTTCTTAATCTTATATGTTTCGATAAGATCTCCCCTCATTCTTCTGAATTCCAATGAGTATAGCCCCAGTCTACTCAGTCTCTCCTCATAAACCAACCCTCTCAACTCCGGAATCAACCTAGTGAATCTCCTCTGCACCCCCTCCAGTGCCAGTATATCCTTTCTCAAGTAAGGAGTCCAAAACTGTACACAGTACTCCAGGTGTGGCCTCACCAGCACCTTATACAGCTGCAACATAACCTCGCTGTTTTTAAACTCCATCCCTCTAGCAATGAAGGACAAAATTCCATTTGCCGCCTTAATTACCTGCTGCACCTGCAAACCAACTCCTTGAGATTCCTGCACAAGGACACCCAGGTCCCTCTGCACAGCAGCATGCTGCAATTTTTTACCATTTAAATAATAGTCCATTTTGCTGTTATTCCTACCAAAATGGATGACCTCACATTTACCAACATTGTACTCCATCTGCCAGACCCTCGCCCACTCACCTAAACTATCGATATCCCTCTGCAGTTGCAGTCATCCTCTGGAAGGCCCTTCCCCCACAGTGACGGCCTGGCTGTCACTTACCTCCCACCTCAGCCTGCGGCTCCTTTCCAATTGGAAGGTTGGAATTGGCTCTGCAGCGCCCATCTCAATGGGATGTCACCCTGTCTCTGTGCCAATTAAGGGCAGACCTCTGGGACAGGCATCTGGCATTACCTGGGCCTGAAGGAGGCCACATGTGATTAACGTTTCCGCCTTCGTGACCGATTTCACAGCAAAGGGACCGGACACGGTGCCGGACTCTGTTTCCCGACCAAGGAGGGAAAGTCCTGTCCCGGCAGCAGCCGAAACTCCTGCCCCAGGTGTGCACCAAGTCAGTTGTCATCAAGCTTCTCAGCTGCTTTATATCAAAGAAACCATCCTTCATTTCCAAATCGCCGTGAGCTGAGACCGGAGTTGGCCTTTCATATTTCTGAAACGAGGTACATTTATATATTTAGTTGGTTATTACTGAACTCTGTGTTTCCTGATCTCAGGATCTCAGTCGCTTTGATCACGTTCCGCATTTATTTGATGTTTTTAATTTAGTCTCAGTAAAGGTGTGGAAGATCACTCGACGCAGTAACACTTCAAACAACATCGAGACCACATCAATTCATTGACTCTATCAGTTAACAAGAACCTTCTCTCTGTCTGTCCTGTGCTAACATATTCAAAACTCTGCTTGAGACGGTGTAACACATATCAGTTGATTGCGTCTGTTAAGGAACATGTGCCCTATTCAATCATTATTTATGAAGACTACAAATAGCACGGCTGAGTTGTACTCATTGTTCCTGACATGTGCCAGGATCCTGGATTTGTTTCCCTGAGAAACATAGAAACTAGAAGCAGGAGGAGGCCATTCGGCCCTTCGAGTCTGCTCCCCCATTCATTTTGATCATGGCTGATCATCAAATTCAATATCCTGATTCCCCCTTCCCCCCATATCCCTTGATCCCTTTAGCCCCAAGAGCTATATCTAATTTCTTCTTCAAATCAGACAATGTTTTGGCCTCAGTTACATTCTATGGTAGTGAATTCCACACATTCACCACCCTCTGGGTGAAGACATTTCTCCTCACCTCAGTTCGAAAAGGTTTATCCTTTATCCTCAAGCTATGACCCCTAGTTCTGGACTCCCCCACCATCAGGAACATTCTTTCTGAATCCATCCTGTCGACCCCTGTTAGAATTTTATAAGTTTCTATGAGATCCCCTCTCACTCTTCTAAACTCCAGTGAATATAATCCTAACCAATTTAGTCTCACAGCATATGACAGACCTGCCATCCCAGGAATCAGCTTGGTAAACATTCGCTGCACTCCCTCTATAGCAAGGACATCCTTCCTCAGATAAGGACACCAAAACTGCACACAATACTCCAGGTGTGGCCACGCCCTATATAACTGCAGCAAAACATCCCTATCCCTATACTCAAATCCTCTCACTATGAAGGCCAACAAACCTTCTTTACTGCCTGTCTTCTGGAGCTTTGCTCCTGAATGTCATTTCACTTGTTTCAAGGTTGAGGGTTTAGACTTATCTCCAAATATATATCGCTGCTTACTCAATCTGCTTCCTCGGGGGTGCAGAATGATGTTAGGAATGTGAGTGCTACTGCCCTCAGAGCCTTGCTGTTTGTAAACTTGAAAGAAATCTTGTACAAATGATGCCAGTGTGACATTGCTTTGCTGCAACAACAACTGGCATGTATATAGCACCTGCAATATAGTAAAATGTCCCCATGCACTTATTGGGGATGTTCTCAGCAAACTCCAGCGCTAAAGCCACATGCAGTATTCAGGCAGGGGACCAAGGCGGTGAGTTTTCAGGAGACTCTTCAGGAGGAGCAAGGTAGGAAGGCAGAGAGGTTCAGGGAGAGAATTCCAGAGCTTCAGACCCAGGCCGCAGAAGGCACGGCCACCAATGGTGAAGAAATTAAAATCGGGGATGGTCAAGAGACGAGAATCGAAGTCGTACGGAGACCTCAGAGGATTGTGGAGCTGAAGGAGATTAGAGAGGTGGGGCTGAAGGTTCGTTTTGTAATGGTGGTAACTTGAGACCACAATAATGGAAGTTGAATTTACCAGACTGATTCCTGGGATGGCAGGACTGATGTATGAGGGAAGGTTGACTCGGTTGGGATTGTATTCGCTGGAGTTTAAAAGAATGAGGGAGGATCTCATAGAAACTTATAAAACTCTAACAGAACTAGTCAGGATAGATGCAGGAAGGATGTTCCCCATCGTGGGGGAGTCCAGATCCAGGCCTAAGGATGAGGGGTAAACCATTTAGGACAGAGATGAGGAAAAATTTCTTCACCCAGAGAGTGGTCAGCCTGTGGAATTCACTACCACAGAAAGCAGTTAAGGCCAAACATTGTATGTTTTCAAGAGACAGTTAGATATAGCACTCGGGTTGAAGGGGATCAAAGGATATGGAAGGAAGGCGGGATTAGGCTATTGAGTTGGATGATCAGCCATGATCATAATGAATGGCAGAACAGGCTCGAAGGGCCAAATGGCCTCCTCCTGCTCTGATTTTCTGTTTCTGTGAATGCATTGTTTGAAAGAAGGATCTTCTATATATATAATAAAATAACAAAGTTTAGCAGTAATCTAGCAGAACAGTAATAACAATAGTAACTATGAAAACAGGAGCACTAGTAAAACAGGTCTTGCTTGCGGAACAGCCCTGTGGGCTGAAAAGCCCTCTAAAACACGCACATGCTCAGACCCCTCAATAGACACAGTAAAATAATTACATAGGAGAAAAGGTTTACAAGAACACTCTATATTCAGAATGACACTCTGGAACAGTAATTAACATGTAGAAATGGTGCAGTGTGTACAATTCAGTTGAACAGAAAATTCTCCTTTCACTTTTTTATCTTACCTATACAGCTCCTGTCGAGCAGGGGTGAGACATCCCTCTCCACAGCTCCAGAGACAGAGCGAGGCCACCTTGGGCTCTCACTCTTATTGTTCTTTTCCCTTCCTTCCCCTCTCTTTCATCCTGTTTACTTTCCCACTGCCTTCAGGTCTGACACATCCGACTAGAGAAGTGAGGCATGTGACAATCCCCTCGGCACGTTCCCTGACCCCCTGCACCGTGTAAGATGCCCTTCAGTATAAAATCCAAATTAGTCAGAGGGTCTGATCTCATCAGATTCCACCTTCTGATTTATTTAGATTTTATAATGAGCTGCTCTAAACGAATCATTAAGTATATGGAACAGTGAGAAAGTGGGTGGCACAGTGGCACAGTGGTCAGCACTGCTGCCTCTCAGCGTCAGGGACCCGGGTTCGATTCCTGGCTTGGGTCACTGTCTGTGTGGAGTCTGCATGTTCTTCCCGTGTCTGCGTGGGTTTCCTCCAGGTGCTCCGGTTTCCTACCACAGTCCAAAAGACATGCTGATTAGGTGAACTGGCCATGTTAAATTGTCCCTCAGTGTACCCGAACAGGCGCCGGAGCGTGGCGACTAGGGGATTTTCACAGTAACTTCATTGCAGTGTTAATGTAAGCCTACTTGTGACACTAATAAAAAAACTAAACTGAACTAACAGACAGCTGCAGTCTACACTTCCCACTGCCTCAGAAAAGCAGCCAGCATAATTAAGGACCTCATGCACCCCGGACATTCTCTCTTCCACATTCTTCCATTGGGAAAAATATACAAAAGTCTGAAGTCACGTACCAACCAACTCAAGAATAACTTCTTCCCTGCTGCTGTCAGACTTTTGAATGGATCTACCTCGCATTAAGTTGATCTTTCTCTACACCCTCGCTATGATTGTAACACTACATTCTGCACCCTCTCCTTTCCTTCTCTATGAACGGTATGCTCTGTCTGTATAGTGCGCAAGAAATAATACTTTTCACTGTAATAATACATATGACAATCAGAAATCAAATCAAATCAGTTCCCTTAGAGTACAAACAGAAAATGCTGGAAAATCTCAGCAGGTCTGACAGCATCTGTGGGGAGAGAATTGAGCCAAAGTTTTGAGTCTAGATGACCCTTCGTCAGAGCTGTGTCAGATTCGAAACATTGGGTCTCTTTTGATTTGATTTGATTTATTATTGTCACATGTATTAACATACAGTGTAAAGTGTTGTTTCTTGCGCGCTATACAGACAAAGCATACCGTTCATAGAGAAGGAAACAAGAGAGTGCAGAATGTAGTGTTACAGTCATAGCTAGGGTGTAGCAACTTAATGCAAGGTAAGTCCATTCAAAAGTCTGACAGCAGCAGGGAAGAAGCTGTTCTTGAGTTGGTTGGTACGTCACCTCAGACTTTTGTATCTTTTTCCCGAAGGAAGAAGGTGGAAGAGAGAATGTCCGGGGTGTGTGGGGTCCTTAATTATGCTGGCTGCTTTGCCGAGGCAGCGGGAAGTGTAGACAGAGTCAATGGATGGGAGGCTGGTTTGCGTGATGGATTGGGCTACATTCACGACCTTTCGTTGTTCCTTGCACAGATCCCCACAGATCCTGTCAGACCTGCTGAGATTTTCCAGTATTTTCTGTTTTTGTTTCAGATTCCAGCGTCTGCAGCATTTTAGTTTTAGCTCCCTTAGAATATTTGGCAATCATGACACTAATGGTATTCGCACCAGTATTAGGTTTGATGCAGTTGTCTTTCCATAGCACCGTTCGTAACCACAGGACATCTCAACGCACTAACCAGTCATTGTAGTGGTTTGTGAAGTGCAGTCACTGTTGTGATGTAGGAAATACAGCTCAGCAAGATCCCACAAAACCCAATGTGACAGCTCACCTGTGTTTGTGAAGATCGAGGGATGTGTATTGGCCGGGCCGCTGGGAGACCCTGTGCCTTTTTGTACATACAAATACACAGTTTATAACAGAGTTATGTTTCAAACGGCATTTTAATTTGCTTTGTGTAACTGGAAAGAATTACTCTGAGTAAATAAGTGAGATAAATGTCCTGGACAACAATGTGAAGGGTTTAAATCTGTCAAACTATAATGTCCCAACTATATAAAATTTCATGATGCTGTCTCCATTCCATGAGCCCCCAATGGCCTTAAAATACGAGTCACAGCAAACCTCCTCCCCAGCGGGATTATGAAGGATTATGCATTCCAATTAACTGCTGATCCTTAAGCAAGATGATCTGCAGAAGTTTGATCCCGGACATAAAAAATAACCTTTTAAAGCAGTTTTATTTGTCAGAGCTGAATTGTGTTTGTTTATAACCTGTCTTTCTTTATTTCTTACAAATGTTCATGCAATAAATTAATGACTGGCAGTTATTTCAATCAGCCCAGTTATATAAGATCATTGTTCAATTGAGTCTGAGTGATGGTGTCTCCTCTGGGCGAATATGGGATGCCTTCAAGTTAAGGCTGCATGATTTCTCTGATTTAACTAAATTCCACAACTCTATTTTCTACTGAAATGCCTAAATTATCCATCTGTAACCATAGAATCCCCACAGTGCAGAAGATGGCCATTCGGCCCATCGAGGCTGCACTGATTCAGCATCCCATCTAGGCCCGCCCTATCCCTGTAACCCCACACATTTACCATGGCTAAACCATCTAACCCACACATCTTTGGACACAAGGGGGCAATTTAGCGTGGCCAGTTCACCTAACCTACACATCTTTGGACTGTGGGAGGAAACCGGAGCAGACGCACAGACACAGGGAGAACGTGCAGACTCCACACAGTCACCCAAGCCAGGAATCGAACCCGGGTCGCTGGCGCTGTGAGGCAGCAGTGCTAACCACTGTGCCATCAAGATGCTCTGTTACAAAAAGAAAAATTTACCTTGCTGCACACATATCATGACCACAGCTCTTCCTAAAGCATCACAAACCAATGGAATACTTTGTGGAATGTTGCCACTGTTGTAATGTAGGAAGCACAGCAGCCAATTTGTACACAGCGCGATTCCGCAAACAGCAATGTCGTAACGACCAGATAATGTTGTTTGTGATGTTGATTGAGGGATGAATATTGGCCAGGCCAGCAGTCTTTCTTTGACATTGCGCCGTGGGATCTTTTGTGTCCAGCGGAGGGAACAGAGGGGCCTTGGTTGAACGTATCACCTGAAAGACGGCACCTCTGACAGTGCAGGGCTCCCTCAGTACAGCACTGCAGCGTCAGCTTAAATTTGTGCGTTCAATCTCTGGAGTGGGGCAGTCTTCTGACTGAGAGGCAGGAGGACCACTCGCTGAGTCACAACTGACCGTCCACTGAAATCAACTGAAAATACAGTTTAAGTTTATTTATTAGTGTCACAAGTAGGCTGTCATTAACACTGCAATGAAGTTACTGTGAAAATTCCCTAGTTGCCGCACTCCGGCGCCTGTTTGGGTACACTGAGGGAGAATTTAACATGGTCAATGCACCTAACCAGCACGTCTTTCAGACTGTGGAAGGAAACCGGAGCATCCGGAGGAAACCCACGCAGACACGGGGAGAATGTGCAAACTCCACACAGACAGTGACCCCAAGCCGGGAATCGAACCCGGGTTCCTGGAGCTGTGAAGCAGCAGTGCTAACCACTGTGCCATCGTGCCTCCCCAATCAGACAACATTGTCTGAAAAAGTTATTAGTGAGCATCAAATTGTAAATAGCACCCAAATACACAAACTAGTGACTTGCTTCAGAACTGGACAAAAAACAAAGAAAATTACAGCACAGGAACAGGCCCGTCAGACCTCCAGGCCTGCACCGACCATGCTGTTCATCTGAACTAAAACCCCCGAACCTTTCAGTGACCATATCACTCTATTCCCATCCTATTCATATATTTGTCCAGACGCCCCTTATAAGTCACTATCATGTCCGCTTCCACTACCTCCCCAGTTGCAAGTTCTAGACACCCACCACCCTCTGAGTAAAAAACGTGCCTCGTACATCTCCTTTAAACCTTGCCCCTCGCACCTTAAACCTGTGCCCCCTAGTAATTGACTCTTCAACCCTGGGGGAAAGGCTTCTGACTATCCACTCTGTCCATGCCTCTCATAACCTTGTAGACTTCTATCAGGTCGCCCCTCAACCTCCGTCGACCCAGTGAGAACAAACCAAGTTTCTCCAACCTCTCCTCATAGCTAATGCCCTCCGTACCAGGCAACATCCTGGTAAATCTTTTCTGTACCCTCTCCAAAACTGGATTCATTTGATAGTAAAGCATTCCTGGCGTAATGATTTGCAGTTACACAAGGGGCAGAATAAATCCAATGACGGTTAACTCAAGTCAGTAGTTTTCCTTGAGAAAGGACAGCTTTTTCTTTGAACATTTCCTGCGGTTCTTTATTGCCATTATTAACCTTTGCTTTCCGAGACCACTCAGTGAGATCTGGTTAAAAAAGCGAATATAGGATTTTAGCAAGATGGCCAGGCTGCCAGGGAACTTGTTGGTCCACAGATAGATATCTGTCATTAAAACAGGCATCTTGCCAATAATTCCACTAACTTCAAAGAAGCCCTATGCTAATGATGAAAGCGCCAGCGCTTGGATGCTGTGGATGTGGTTGGAATGAAAATGACTTTAGCCCTTGATGTAATAGGGATGGACAGTGCTGCCCCCTCCCCCTCTGCGCTGTGTTCTGTGCAGGGATGATAAATTGCTTGTTCGTGCGTGTAAATGCCAATGCTGCGCCATTTAATGAGTAGTACACACATGATCAGAATGCACAGCACTGCAAAGAATCGTTTTAATCTAAATTAGTCTCGGGACATCACACTTTATTGTGCATTTCAGTCCAGTCTTGGTGTTATCTGACCTCACAGAGGGGGTTCACATTCTGGTCGTGTCCATCCACGTTGGATTCACGGTGTCCGAGTTGATTTTGCCTCGTGTGTTTTCTCTCGGCACCTTGCTGGCGTTTGTTTCTCTGGGCACCAGATCCCCCGGTACCTCGCTGGAGTGGCTGTCCTTTGTGTGGGGGCCTGTTGCAGAGTGTTGACAAGTGAATCCCACGCACGCACACCGGGAGTTTCCCTGCAGCATTCTGCAGAGCACTGTGACACATCCCTTCATCCGAGGGAATTGGAGCACCCCTGCTGTCGCCATGGCTACTACCGTCCTTTGTAAATGTTATCACCGTTTGATCACAGCTGTGTAAAGATTGCGAGAGGGTCTGTCCCCTTGACCATTGGGCCAATCAAGTCTGTCCAGCCTCTGCTGATAAAGGAAGACTCGGAAAGCTAAACTTTCTCTGAATTCAATGTCTTAATTATAGAATCAACAAGTCTGAGCAGACGTCTCCAATTGTACGCAGCTGTGGATATAATCACAGATTAGGAGTTATCAACTGTAACACATCTTATAATTGGGAACCTTGGACACAACAGATCAATGGGCAAAGTTCCTGTCAACATTTATGTCACTCTTTGCAACTGAGAAAAGGACCAATTTCCTTTCTTTGGGTAAACACACTGTCCGACGGACACTTCTGGCTGAGGGCACTGTGAGGCATCCCACATCCTGCTTTATTTTTTGACAAGCTGCACGCGCCATTGGTAAATCCAGCACTTATTGCCCATCGCTAACTTATTGCTCACACACTCCCCCAAATACACACACACATTCCCCCAAATACACACACACACACACACACACAGACACTCCCCCAAATACACACACACACGCACACACACATTCCCCCAAATACACACACACATTCCCCCAAATACACACACACATTCCCCCAAATACACACACACACACACACACACAGACACTCCCCCAAATACACACACACACGCACACACACATTCCCCCAAATACACACACACATTCCCCCAAATACACACACACATTCCCCCAAATACACACACACACACACACACACAGACACTCCCCCAAATACACACACACACGCACACACACAGACACTCCCCCAAATACACACACACATGCACACACACATTCCCCCAAATACACACACACATTCCCCCAAATACACACACACACTCCCCCAAATACACACACACACACATTCCCCCAAATACACACACACACTCCCCCAAATACACACACACACACACACACACAGACACTCCCCCAAATACACACACACACGCACACACACATTCCCCCAAATACACACACACATTCCCCCAAATACACACACACACACACACACACAGACACTCCCCCAAATACACACACACACGCACACACACATTCCCCCAAATACACACACACATTCCCCCAAATACACACACACACACACACAGACACTCCCCCAAATACACACACACACGCACACACACATTCCCCCAAATACACACACACATTCCCCCAAATACACACACACACTCCCCCAAATACACACACACACACATTCCCCCAAATACACACACACACACACACATTCCCCCAAATACACACACACACATTCCCCCAAATACACACACACACTCCCCCAAATACACACACACACACTCACATACACACACACACTCCCCCAAATACACACACACACACTCACATACACACACACATTCCCCCAAATACACACACACACACTCACATACATACACACACTCCCCCAAATACACACACTCACACACTCCCCCAAATACACACACTCACATACACACACACACTCCCCCAAATACACACACACACACACTCACATACATACACACATTCCCCCAAACGCACACACACACACACATTCCCCCAAATACACACACACACACATTCCCCCAAATACACACACACTCCCCCAAATACACACACACACACACTCCTCCAAATACACACACACACATTCCCCCAAATACACACACACACACACACTCCCCCAAATACACACACACTCCCCCAAATACACACACACTCCCCCAAATACACACACACTCCTCCAAATACACACACACTCCCCCAAATACACACACACTCCCCCAAATACACACACACTCCTCCAAATACACACACACACACACTCCTCCAAATACACACACACACTCCTCCAAATACACACACACACACATTCCCCCAAATACACACACTCCCCCAAATACACACACACTCCTCCAAATACACACACACACATACACTCCTCCAAATACACACACACACACACACTCCTCCAAATACACACACACACACTCCCCCAAATACACACACACACTCCTCCAAATACACACACACACACACACTCCTCCAAATACACACACACACATTCCCCCAAATACACAGACACACACACTCACCCAAATACACACACACTCCCCCAAATACACACACACACACACTCCTTCAAATACACACACACACATTCCCCCAAATACACACTCACAACACACGCACACACACTCCCCCAAATACACACTCACACACTCCCCCAAATACACGCACACACATTCCCCCAGATACACACACACACATTCCCCCAAATACACACTCACAACACACACACACACACTCCCCCAAATACACACACACACACATTCCCCCAAATACACATACACACTTCCCGAAACACACACACGCACACACACACAGACACATACACACACACTCCCCCAAATACACGCACACACTCCCCCAAATACACACACACACACACACTCCCCCAAATATACACACGCACACACACACACTCCCCCAAATACACAAACACACACACACTCCCCCAAATACACAAACACACACACACACACTCCCCCAAATACACACACATACACACACACACAGCAACACGCAACACACACACACTCCTCTAAATACACACATACACACACAAACTCACACACACACTCCCCCAACTACACACACACACACACTCCCCCAAATACAGATACACACACACACTCACACACAGCATTAAGGGAGGTGATGGCCTAGTGGTATTATCGCTGGAAACTCAACTAATGTTCTGGGGACCCCGGTTCGAATCCCGCCACGGCAGATGGTGGAATTTGAATTCAATAAAAAATATCTGGAATTAAGAATCTACTGATGACCATGAAACCATTGTCGATTGTTAGAAAAATCTGTCTGGTTCACTAATGTGATTTTGGGGAAGGAAATCTGGCCTACATGTGACTCCAGAGCCACAGCAATGTGGCTCTCAACTGTCCTCGGGCAACTCGGGACATTTACCTGACCAAATAGCACAAAAATGGATTGGGACCCAGAGGGGGTAGGTGGGTTTTTAAAACAACTTTCTAACATCGTGTTTATCTTCTTATGTTACTGCTCCGGCGGATATTCCCCCTCACTGCCCGAGTACTAGAATCATCGTGGACCCAAATGTATGGATTTCATATTTGATGAGACTTTGTAGAAATGGAATTTCCTCGTGTTGCCAAATGCTGGTCAGCCGGCGACGCCCATGTCCCACAAATGAATAAAAAGAACACGCACTCACCCAAACACTCACACGCACAGCAACAAGCACTTACCCTAACACGCACTCACACACTCAACACACTCACAGCAACACACATGTACAACATAGCAAAACAGACACACGTGCACACACCCATGCACACACAAATAGATGTATATGCACACAAACACACATGCATGCACACATATATTACATACACATGCACATGTACACACGGACAGACAAATGCACATGCTGCATAATACATATGCACATATGTGAACACGCATACATATAAACGTACCGCACATACACACGGATGGTGGACTGATATTTACCTGACCAAATGGCATCTCAGTTTAATTCGCTCTGTGCTATTTTACACAGAGTCTCCAGTGTAATTCCTGTCTGTCAGCATGGGTAAGAGTGTATACAGGTAGATCAGTTAAAAATAGCACAAAAATGGATTGAGACCCCGGGGGGGAGTAGGTGGGTTTTTAAAACATCTTTCTAACATCGTGTTTATCTTCTTATGTTACTGCACCGGCGGATATTCCCCCTCACTGGCCGAGTACTAGAATCAGGAGTGCCATATAACCACGGGTGGCACAGTGGTTCGCATTGCTGCCTCACAGCGCCATGGACCAGGGTTCAATTCTGCCCTCTGGTGACTGTCTGTGCGGAGTTTGCACATTCTCCCCGTGTCTGCGTGGGTTCCTCCGCGTGCTCCGGTTTCCTTCCACAGTCCAAAGATGTGCGGGTTAGGTTGATTGGCCATGCTAAATTAACCATCATGTCAGGGGGATTAGCAGGGTAAACATGAGGGGTTACAGGAATAGGGCCTGGGTGGGTGGGATTGTGGTCGGTGCAGACCCGATGGGCCAAATGGCCTCCTTCTGCACTATGGGGATTCTATTCTATGATTACTGGATTGGGATCGGTACAATGGTAGTTCCCCGCTCGATTTTGTCTCTGCCATGAGTTGTTCAGCCAGTGACCTGCGTAAGTGTGATAACAGGGGGGGCGGCCGAGTTCATTTCTGATGAGGAACTGGCTGGTTCTTGATGCGAGGACTGGGGTGAGGGATTGGCTGCAGAATAAAGCTTGCCAAATTGTGTAACGGGCGGCAGGTCACAGGCAGAGATGGCAGGCTTGTGAACTGGGTAGTGAGCGCAATAATCAATCTCTTTCAAAATCTACGCCATAAACACAACTCAACAGTTTCAGCCCGCAAAAAATAGGGAATCAAAATCATTCTCCTGCATGGCCATTTACTCTGGAAGTTGATTGTGATTCATACAGATGTGAAGAGAAATGATGGTTTGAGCTAAGCTGCAGCACATATTTTACAGTCTGTGTCTTCATCCTGTGCCGAGTATATGCCAAATGCTTGATTAACCACTGACAACCCACATCCACACATCTTCCTCAATTCCTTTTGGCTTTACTATGATAAATCATTGTGGCAGGAATTATTGTGTTTTATCTTTGCGAGAGGCATTTCAGAATCTCCTAAATCTACTACCTGCTAATAAAGTCACTTCAGGCCGGGTGCTTGGAAAATAATCCAATTAGATCACAATGCAGACGCGCACATTCTTGTTTGTGTTATCATTATCATTCTCCATCTGTTCGGTGACAAAACCCAAGATTCCTAAAGCAAGGTCCCAGCGGAGTTGAAAGGGACAGGAGAAAACTGGAGTAAGACCTCAGAGCAGGAAGTCCCTTCACCAAAATTCCTCTGTTTACAAGATCCAACAGCACTATACACAGCGCTCTCGGTTCGCAGTCTACATCCGGGGTGCCAGAGGAACTGACACTCCTGTTTACGTACAGAGCATGGGGCTCCCTGAATGGACCATCAATTTGCCCCTTAATCAGGGACATCTTTTGTTGTCCAACCAAATAAACAAAATCAAACTAACTTAGGGACAACTCAAAAGGGGCAGCTCCCTAAAAGGAGGGGGAACCGCCCGAAACAAAAGACAAAGCAGAAAGGAAACTTAAAACATCAAATTAAAATGTGACTAAAGGGGTCAATAATACACCCCAGTCCCTGCGGTGCCCGGCGGGCATGGAAGGCATCAACGGTGCCCTCAGACACCCCGTGTTCCCTCTCCAGGGACACCCGGCCGCGATTATAGCCGCGGTGGAGGGGCAGACAGTCAGGTTGGACGACCCCCTCGATCGCCCGCTGCCTAGACCTGTAGTTGGCACGCCTTGCCAGGCCTTTAATCAGGGAGTTCATATTCAAGCAAGCCAACCTCAATTGCCTGATTAAAATCGTTACAAAAGCGTTGTCCCAATCAGGAAGTAGTGATTTGAAAACATTAAGTTGTAAGAGGAAGAGGAAATCCAGGGTGTTAAGAGCTACGGTTTTGAGGACCGAAGAAAAAGAATATTTTTCCACGTAATGATTAATTTGCCGGCCTCACTCCCACACTCTATCCTTGGCAAAATTGAGTTTATCCAAAATCTGTGCCCCCTCCGAGAAGCGCAGTGCTGCCTCCTCGCCTGCTGTCCCCTACGTTAATGTGGAACAAGTGCTGGGAAGCCGTTAATATGGAGTTTCCCCGTTCTTGCAGCAGTGATGTCGCTGTGGGATGGGCGAATCAGAGAGAACATGCCACAGGAGCGACGTGATTAGAATCATAGAACCCCTACAGTACAGAAGGAGGTCATTCGGCCCATCGAGTCTGCACCGACAACAATCCCACCCAGACCCTATTCCTGTAACCCCACATATTTACCCCGCTAATCCCTCTAACCTACACATCTTGGGACACTAAGGGACAATTTAGCATGGCCAATCAACCTAACCTGCCCATCTTTAGACTGTGGGAGGAAACCCACGCAGACATGGGGAGAACATGCAAACTCCACACAGACAATGACCCATGCCGGGAATCGAACCCAGGTCCCTGGAGCTGTGAGGCAGCAGTTCTAGCCACTGTGCTGCCATTAGTTATGGTTATGGTTAAGGGTTATGGTGAGCGGGCGGGTAAGTGGAACGGAGTCCACGAAAAGATCAGCCATGATTTTATTGAATGGCAGGGCAGGCTTGAGGGACCAAATGGCCTACTCCTGCTCCTAGTTCTTATGTTCTTATGATACTCATGGGCTTAGACATGATTACTAATGATTTGATTTGATTTATTATTGTCATATGTAAGAACATACAGTGAAAAGTAACCAAAAGGGAAAATGCTGGAAAATCTCAGCGGGTCTGGCAGCATCTGTAAGGAGAGAAAAGGGCTGACGTTTCGAGTCCAGATGACCCTTTGACAAAGCTGAAAAGTACAAAAGTATTGTTTCTTGCGCGCTATACAGACAAAGCATACCATTCATAGAGAAGGAAATGAGAGAGTGCAGAATGTAGTGTTACAGTCATAGCTAGGGTTTAGAGAAAGAACAACTTAATGCGAGGTAGATCCATTCAAAAGTCTGACAGCAGCAGGGAAGAAGCTGTTCTTGTGTCGCTTGGTATGTGACCTCAGACTTTTGTATCTTTTTTCCGATGGAAGAAGGTGGAAGAGAGAATGTCCGGGGTGCGTGGGGTCCTTAATTATGCTGGCTGCTTTGCCAAGGCAGCGGGAAGTGTAGACAGAGTCAATGGATGGGAGGCTGGTTTGCGTGATGGATTGGGCTACATTCACGACCTTTTGTAGTTCCTTGCGGTCTTGGGCAGAGCAGGAGCCATACCAAGCTTTCTATGAGGCATAAGATTCGGCCCGGAAACACGCCAACACCATCAGATAATCATTACCTTTTCTGCCCCAGAACCAACATTCTGCCATTTTTTGGTGAGATTTCACCCTTTATCTCTAATTTTATTCACTGCCCGGTTGGCAGCCGTGCCTTCTGCTGCCAAAGTACAAAGCTTTGGAATTCCTTCCCAAAACCTCACCACCTCTCTTTCCTCCTCTGAGATGCACCTTCAAACTTTCCCCTTGGACTGACCTGCCCGAGAATCTCCTTTACACAAATGTCATTTTATAACTTTGGGTGCAGTATTCAAAGGTTCACTCCCTTCTCCCAGCCCGAGACTGGTCAAAGATCACTGGGAATCCAGCGGAAATGTTTCCAGGATAAAGTAAAGTTTAAAGTTTATTCATTAGTCACAAGTAGGCTTATATTAACACTAATAATGAAGTTACTGTGAAAATTCCCCGAGTCGCCACACTCCGGCGCCTGTTCGGGTACACTGAGGGAGAATTTAGCACGGCCAATGCACCCTAACCAGCACGTCTTTCGGACTGTGGGAGGAAACCGGAGCACCCGGAAGAAACCCACGCAGACACGGGGAGAATGTACAGACTCCGCACAGACAGTGACCCAAGCCAGGAATTGAACCCGGGTCCCTGGTGCTGTGAGGCAGCAGTGCGAACCACTGTGCCACCGTGCCGTCCTCCGGACAATCTAGGGGAAGAAGATGGCCTTTCACCTCAACAACAGGGAAGGGAGTGCACTGGAATTCCCACTATGTCGAGCCCTGTTTTATTAAATGGGATTATACTGCACCCACTGGGATTATACTGCACCCACTGGGAGAACACTGCACCCACTGGGAGAACACTGCACCCACTGGGAGAACACTGCACCCACTGGGATTATACTGCACCCACTGGGATTATACTGCACCCACTGGGAGAACGCAGCACCCACTGGGATTATACTGCACCCACTGGGATTATACAGCACCCACTGGGATTATACAGCACCCACTGGGAGAACACTGCACCCACTGGGATTATACTGCACCCACTGGGAGAACACTGCACCCACTGGGATTATACTGCACCCACTGGGAGAACACTGCACCCACTGGGAGAACGCAGCACCCACTGGGATTACACTGCACCAACTGGGAGAGCGCTGCACCCACTGGGACAACACTGCATCCACTGGGATTATTCTGCACTCACTGAGAGAACACTGCACCCACTGAGAGAACACTGCACGCACTGGGACAACACTGCACCCACTGGGAGATCACTGCACCCACTGGGGTTATACTGCGCCCACTGGGATTATACTGCACCCACTGGGAGAACGCAGCATCCACTGGGAGAACACAGCACCCACTGGAGTTACACTGCACGCACTGGGAGAATACTGCACCGACTGGGAGAACACTGCACCCACTGGAATTATACTGCATCCACTGGGAGAACACTGCATGCACTGGGAGAACACTGCACTCACCCGGAGAACACTGCACCCACTGGGAGAACACCACCCACTGGGAGAACAATGCACCCATTAGGAGAACACTGTATCCACTAGGAGAACACTATACCCACTGGGAGAACACTAGACCCACTGGGAGAACACTGCACCCATTGGGAGAACACTGCATCCACTGGGAGAACAATGCACCCATTGGGAGATCACTGCACCCACTGGGAGAACACGGCACCCACTGGGAGAACAATGCACCCATTGGGAGAACACTGCATCCACTGGGAGAACACTGTACCCACTGGGAGAACACTGCGCCCACTGGGAGAACAATGCACACATTGGTAGAGCACTGCATCCACCAGGAGAACACTACACCCAGTGGAATTACACTGCACCTACTGTGAGAACTTCACCCACTGGGAGAACACTGAACCCACTGAGAGAACACTGAACCCACTGAGAGAACACCACCCATTGGGAGAAGACTGCACCCACTGGAGTTATACTGCACCCACTGGGAGAACACTGCACCCACTGGGAGAATTCTACACCCACTGGGATTACATTGCACCCACTGGGAGAACATTGCACCCACTGAGAGAACACTGCACGCACTGGGACAACACTGCACCCACTGGGAGAACACTGCACCCACTGGGATTATACTGCACCCACTGGGAGAACACTGCACCCACTGAGAGAACACTGCACGCACTGGGACAACACTGCACCCACTGGGAGAACACTGCACCCACTGGAGTTATACTGCACCCATTGGGAGAATTCTACACCTAATGGGGTTACACTGCACCCACTGGGAGATCATTGCACCCACTAGGAGATCACTGCACCCAGTGGGATTATTTACTGAAATTCCTCTTGTTGAAGGGGGAGATGGATTTTCTTCCTTGTTGGAAATTCCATGTGGAACATTCTGATTGTGTTTTGTTTGGTTGTTCAGTAGGGGGAGCTTTGGGAGTGAGCACAGATCCCAGTTGACACAACACAACCTGTCCTGGAGTTTCCACGGTTGCAGAAATAATTGAATGAAAAGAGCTAAATGGGCAGACCCGCCAGCTGGGACAATTCATTTCACAAAAACTGTTAACTATTGTCGGGCAAACTGGATCTGTAAGAATTCCAGCGTAAACAGGAAAGAAATCTACTCAGATCAAATTCCATGGAGGCAGGAGTGGACTGGGATCTGTGCCTCATCTTAACTCAGAAACATCTCCAGTCACTTTGCAATCTCCGCAAGAATTGAAAATAATTGATTGTTTCCCAGATTGGCCTTTCTTTTCCTGAGGAATGTTCTTTAAACGTGATTCCATTGAGCTGGTGTGTGCCTGGCTCAGCGAGGGAGCTGCGTTTCTGCTCGATGGAGCCGTCAGTGTTTGATAAGACAGTTATTTTATAGTATGCTGCTCCCTCTGCTGTACATTAACCAGAGAAACACAAAACCAAAAACCAGAAATGCTGATAAAACCCAGAGAGAAACACAGTGAACGTTTACAGTTCAATCTAACGCTCCTTCGAAATGCAAATTAATTTAGGATTATTTGTTTATAGATTAAGCTTTGAGTGTGTTATAGAGTCATAGAGGTTTACAGCATGGAAACAGGCCCTTCGGCCCAACTTGTCCATGCCGCCCTTTTTTTTAAACCCCTAAACTAGTCCCAATTGCCCACGTTTGGCCCATATCCCTCTATACCCATCTTATCCATGTAACTGTCTAAACACTTTTTAAAAGACAAAATTGTACCCGCCTCTCCTACTACTCTGGCAGCTTGCTCCAGACACTCACCACCCTGTGTGAGAAAATTGCCCCTCTGGACACTTTTGTATCTCTCCCCTCTCACCTTAAACCTGTGCCCTCTCGTTTTAGACTCCCCGACCTTTGGAAAAGATATTGACTATCTAGCTGATTTGTGCCCCTCATGATTTTATAGACCTCTATAAGATCACCCCTCAGCCACCTACGGTCCAGAGAAAAAAGTTCCAGTCTACCCAGCCTCTCATAACTCAAACCATCAAGTCCCGGTAGCATCCTAGTAAATCTTTTCTGCACTCTTTCTAGTTTAATAATATCCTTTTTATAAAAGGGTGACCAGAACTGTACACAGTATTCCAAGTGTGGCCTTACCAATGTCTTGTACAACTTCAACAAGACGTCCCAAATATACTTACCAGGTTTGGAGACAATTTAAAAACCAGCTGTAAGAATATTTTTATGTATAATTTCTAATTGGAAGTAGTGGAGATTTCAAGTCAATAAATCAATAGCGTCTACTACTGTTTTCCTGGGCAATAGTTTAGTGAAATAATTCTGGGCGGGATTTTCCGGCGCTTCCCGCTGACGGGATCTTCTGGTTCTTCCCCCCACCCACATCCCCCTCAGCGGGACAAACGAGCCACGTGAAACGGTGTAGATATCGGCAGCTAATGGCGAGCGGTCTCTGCTGCCGGAAAACCCTGGGGGGGGGGGGGGCTGGAAAATCCCGGACTTGCTCAGATCGATCGGCTGAAGTACGCGTAACTCCGGTTGATTTATTTGCCGGATTTGGGAGGTACAGCAAGATTTCATTGGGACTGTAATAACTCCAGGAGTCGGCTGTGAAGGAACAATGCTTTTATTGCACAAAATAAATTAAATCAAAACTACAAGCCCATGGTGAACACAAACAGGTCCCAACTGGGACAATATAACACCCGCTCAGGGGCCTGCTTTATACAGGGTTCGGTATACGAGCTCCACTGAGTTAATTACCAATAAGAAGTCTCACAACACCAGGTTAAAGTCCAACAGGTTTATTTGGTAGCAAATACCATGTTGGACTTTAACCTGGTGTTGTGAGACTTCTTACTGTGTTCACCCCAGTCCAACGCCGGCATCTCCACATCTTAATTACCAATCTCCAGGGAGCTCATATTCGACGGGTCCTACAGGGAGGTCAATCAGTGATTCCCCATGCAAGTCCTGGGGGTTATCACAGGGACAAACTTACATTGGCCATTGAATCCATTTATAGCATTCAGAATACAGTCTCCCATAGAATCCCTGCCCTGCAGAAGGAGGCCATTCGGCCCATCAACTCTGCACCATCAGGATATACTACTCAGGCCCTCCGCTCTGCCCTATTCCTGTAACCCCACACATTTAGCATGGCTAATCCATCTAACCTCCACATCTTTAGTCACTAAGGGGCAACTTAATGTGGCCAATTCACCTAAACTACACATCGTTGGACTGTGGGAGGAAACCGGAGCACCCGGAGGAAACTCACGCAGACACTGGGAGAACGTGCAAATTCCACAACGCACGCTATCGAGCTTTAACTTCACAGTGTGGAATTGACGCTTCGAAAGTCGGCCTGATTGACGTGTTGCTTCGAGTCGGGGCAACCTTTTAGCTGCTGGAGCAGACTGATCCAGTTCTAGCCGGGGCGGTGGGGGGTGGAGAGAGAGAGAATGTGATTCCCAATCCTGGGGGCTGTGGGGGCAGGGTGTGGGGTGACATTTGAGGCAGGCCGGAGGAAGTGTACTCCTGTTCCCAGCCCCACAAGCTGTAAATCCAGTTGCCTTTGCCCCGGGGGGGGGGGGGGGGCGGGGGTACCCTCGGCTCCCTTCACCTCCCTCGGAAACCCAGAGTTAACTCTGCAAAGCGATTAAATCAGGGACTGCCCGCCCGATTAAAAATATTGAAGTGACTCGCCGTTTTCCCCAAGAGAATAAGTTCATAAGATATAGGAGCAGAATTAGGCCATTCGGCCCATCGTGTCTGTTCCGCCATTCGATCATGGCTGATAAGCTCCTCATCCCCATTTTCCTGTCTTCAACCCATTAGGTTGGTGGGGGTTGAGATTTTTGTCAATTTTAACATCTAACCTGACCACTACCGCCCCCCCCACCCCCCCACGCCTTTGGGGGTTCACCTACAACCTCCGAGTCTGACTGAATCCCTGTGAGTGAGTTTCATTGCTCCTCTGGCTCCTGAACACACTCGGGTCGGCAGAGTGATTGGGACTGTGACGCTGTCCATGCTAATGCTGAACTCAGTGTGAATCTCAGCTTGCACAGGCCAGCGACAACTCAGGTGCCCTGCCTTCACACTCACTTGGCCTGATATGTCTGAGGGTGCCACAATCAGTTACCTACAGCTTCCAGAACTTTCTAAATGACCCAGGCAGCAACTGAAACATTGACTGGATTTGTCGCGAGGTACCTCCTGATAGGTCAGCCGCTCTTGTTCTATCTCAGTGAGATGTCATTGCGTTAGAACAAGAATACGAACAAAATCTGAAAGCTACCTTGTGCCTCGGACTTATCACCACATAAAAAATGTCTATTTAATTTGAGAGGTATTTTGCACGACTTAGAATAGAATGAGTGCGGAAGGAGCGCATTCGGCCCATCGAGCCAAATCCATTTATCCACTTATCCATTGGGCGGCACGGTAGCACAGTGGTTAGCGCTGCTTCTTCACAGCTCCAGGGACCCGGGTTCGATTCCCGGCTCGGGTCACTGTCTGTGTGGAGTTTGCACATTCTCCTTGTGTCTGCGTGGGTTTCCTCCGGGTGCTCCGGTTTCCTCCCACAGTCCAAAGATGTGCGGGTTAGGTTGATTGGCCATGCTAAAATTGCCCCTTAGTGTCCTGAGATGCGTAGGTTAGAGGGATTAGTGGGTAAATATGTAGGGATATGGGGGTAGGGCCTGGGTGGGATTGTGGTTGGTGCAGACTCGATGGGCCAAATGGCCTCTTTCTGTGCTGTAGGGTTTCTATAATTTCTATCATTCTATCAGCCTGCACCAACTCTCAGGTAACATTTCCACCCAGGCTCTATCCCCCTAAGCCCACACACTTATCCCACTAATCTGCCCTAACCTACACAACTGGGGATACTAAGGGACGATTTAGCAAGGCCAATCCACCTAACCTCTGCAGGGTAGCACCACGGTTAGCACTGCTGCCTCACAGTGCCAGGGATCCGGGTTTGATTCCCAGCTTGGGTCACTGCACCTGAACAGGTGCCGGAGTGTGGCGATTCGCAGGAGGTGCTCACACCCCGCGGGGGATTCTCTGGTAACGCAACAATGCTGCTGACTTTTCCCGTCAGCGGGTCTGTGATAACCCCTCGGAGCGGCTATTCTGCATCAACCCTCACCGGCCATGAGGGAAAGACTCACAGCCAGAAAGAAAAGTCACTGCTTTCAGATAGCTGCCTGTGTGGGTGGAGACTGGTCTCTCCTTGGTGAAGATACTGTTGCCCTGACACTGTGCTGCTGCTGGGAGGAGCAGCTGAGGAGGGAGGGCCAGTTCAAAGCTGCAACTCCCCCACCTCCTCATGCCGAGCTCAGCCAGAAGAGGAAATAGAGAGTCAACTTTCAAACTGTCTGCTCCCAGTCTTGTTAACTGGGAGTATCGATGGGACTGTAACACTATAGCGCCCGTGCTGTGACCTACATTCCCGTCCCATGGGACACCCTGTCGGGATTGTATCAACATTTGCAAAGCCTCCTTCAGACAGAAGTGTGAAATCTATCGCTGGTAGTTACACGCCGAGAGTTTTCAACCCATTGCTACGTGACTGATCCAGGTCACTCTTCATGTCTCAGTGCTCACGGTTAGCACTGCTGCCTCACAGCGCCAGGGACCCAGATTCAATTCCTGGCTTGGGTCACAGTCTGTGCAGAGCCTGCACATTCTCCCCATGTCTGAACAAACAAAGAACAGTACAGCACAGGAACAGGCCCTTCGGCCCTCCAAGCCTGCGCCGCTCATGTGCCCAACTAGACCAACCAGTCTGCGAGGGTTTCCTCCCACAGTCCGAAAGACGTGCTGGTTAGGGTGCATTGGCCGTGCTAAATTCTCCCTCAGTGTACCCAAACAGGCGCCGGAGTGTGGCGACTAGGGGATTTTCACAGTAACTTCATTGCAGTGTTAATGTAAGCCTACTTGTGACTAATAAATAAACTTTAAACTTTGCCTGCACACCTTTGGAGTGTGGGAGGAAAGCGGAGAACCCGGAGGAAACCCGCGCAGACATGGGGAGAATGTGCAGACTCCACAGAGACAGCTGCAGTGTCTGCACAATCCTCACCATTGTGTTCATATTGACTCTCGACTCCCGATCTCCGGTATTGGAAAAACATAAGAACATAAGAACTAGGAGCAGGAATAGGCCATCTGGCCCCTCGAGCCTGCTCCGCCATTCAATAAGGTCATGGCTGATCTTTTTGTGGACTCAGCTCCACTTACCCGCCCGCTCACCATAACCCTTAATTCCTTTACTGTTCAAAAATGTATCTATCCTTGCCTTAAAAACATTCAAGCCTCATCTGCTTCACTGGGCAGGGAATTCCACAGATTCACAACCCTTTGTGTGAAGAAGTTCCTCCTCAACTCAGTCCTAAACCTGCTTCCCCTTATTTTGAGACTATGCCCCCTAGTTCTAGTTTCACCCGCCACTGGAAACAACCTTCCTGCTTCTATCTTATCTGTTCCCTTCATAATTTTATATGTTTCTATAAGATCCCCCCTCATTCTGGGTGTGCAAGTCCACAGATCCTTGAAAGTGACGTCACAGGTGGAGAAGGTGGTGAAGAAGGCATATGGCATGCTTGCCTTTATAGGACGGGGCATAGATTATAAAAGTTGGGGTCTGATGTTGCAGATGTATAGAACGTTGGTTCGGCCGCATTTGGAATACTGCGTCCAGTTCTGGTCGCCACACTACCAGAAGGACGTGGAGGCTTTGGAGAGAGTACAGAGGAGGTTTACTAGGATGTTGCCTGGTATGGAGGGACTTAGTTATGAGGAGAGATTGGGTAAATTGGGGTTGTTCTCCCTGGAAAGACGGAGGATGAGGGGGGACTTAATAGAGGTGTATAAAATTATGAAAGGCATAGATAGGGTGAACGGTGGGAAGCTTTTCCCCAGGTCGGTGGTGACGTTCACGAGGGGTCATAGGTTCAAGGTGAAGGGGGGGAGGTTTAACACAGATATCAGAAGGACATATTTTACACAGAGGGTGGTGGGGGCCTGGAATGCGCTGCCAGGCAAGGTGGTGGAGGCGGACACACTGGGAACGTTTAAGACTTATCTAGACAGCCATATGAACGGAGTGGGAATGGAGGGATACAAAAGAATGGTCTAGTTTGGACCAGGGAGCGGCGCGGGCTTGGAGGGCCGAAGGGCCTGTTCCTGTGCTGTATTGTTCTTTGTTCTTTGTTCTTCTGAATTCCAATGAGTATAGCCCCAGTCTACTCAGTCTTTCCTCATAAGCCAACCCTCTCAACTCCGGAATCAACCTAGTGAATCTCCTCTGCACCCCCTCCAGTGCCAGTATATCCTTTCTCAACTAAGGAGACCAAAACTGTACACAGTACTCCAGGTGTGGCCTCACCAGCACCTTATACAGCTGCAACATAACCTGAACGTTCAAAGACTATTTCCTTGGGTGGATGGAGCTATTACAAGGGGGCATAACTATAGGGTTCGTGGTGGGAGATATAGGAAGGATATCAGAGGTAGGTTCTTTACGCAGAGAGTGGTTGGGGTGTGGAATGGACTGCCTGCAGTGATAGTGGAGTCAGACACTTTAGGAACATTTAAGCAGTTATTGGATAGGCACATGGAGCACACCAGGATGATAGGGAGTGGGATAGCTTGATCTTGATTTCAGATAAAGCTCGGCACAACATCGTGGGCCGAAGGGCCTGTTCTGTGCTGTACTGTTCTATGTTCTATAACCTCGCTGTTTTTAAACTCCATCCCTCTCCCAATGAAAGACAAAATTCCATTTGCCTTCTTAATTACCTGCTGCACCTGCAAACCAACTCCTTGAGATTCCTGCACAAGGACACCCAGGTCCCTCTGCACAGCAGCATGCTGCAATTTTTTACCATTTAAATAATAGTCCATTTTGCTGTTATTGCTACCAAAATGGATGACCTCACATTTACCAACATTGTACTCCATCTGCCAGACCCCCTCGCCCATTCACTTAGACTATCTATATCCCTTTGCAGACTTTCAGTGTCCTCTGCACACTTTGCTCTGCCACCTATCTTAGTGTCACCTGTGGTGTACCCTGCAGATCCCCCAAAGAGTTTCTGTGCCACCCAGTCCACAAAGGTCCCAGTGTGAGGATTGTGCGAGAATTACTCAGGTGGTTCCCACCTCTCCAGGGCCCTGCCCTGCACTGGGAATCATCCAAAACCCCAATTTAAATCACAGACTTTGGATGGATCGGACTGCCTTTCAGCAGGAGTTAGAAGAATAGGAACCACTGGGTAACTCTCGTACTGACACCCACCCCCGGCCAACCCAACTCCTCCGCGTCCATGAATCTACTCAGTGACTGAGGAACCACACCTCTCTGGAGACGTTAATTCCAAAGATTCTCCACCCTCAAAGTGAAGACATTCCTCATCTCTCTCCTCCTCTCTCTCTCTCTCTCTCTTCCTTGCGCGCCCCCCCCCCCCCCCCCGGGCAAAAATGCGAGAAACCGGAAATAAAACCACGAAGCGCTGGAAATGCTCAGTTGTTTTAGCAACATCTGTGGAGAGAGAAACAGAGTTAACGTTTCATCAGCATTCAGAATACCAACATAATAACAGGCTTTATTTTATTCATTTATGGGACATGGGCATTGTTGGCTAGACCAACATTTATTGCCCATCCCTAATTGCCTCGAGAAGATTCCCAACTTGGGTCACTGTCTGTGTGGAGTCTGCACGCTCTCCCCATGTCTGCGTGGGTTTCCTCCGGGTGCTCCGGTTTCCTCCCACAGTCCAAAGATGTGCGGGTTAGGTTGATTGGTCATGCTAAATTGCCCCCTAGTATCAGGGGATGTGTAGGTTAGAGGGATTAGTGGGGTAAATGTGTGGGGTTGTGGGGATAGGGCCTGGGGTGGGATGGTTGTTGGTGCAGACTCCATGGGCTGAATGGCCTCCATTTGCACTGTGGGGATTCTATGATTCTATGAAGGTAGGGGTGGCCTGCCTTCTTGAATCATTGTAGTCCATGTGGTGTAGGTACACCCACAGTGCTGTTAGAGAGGGAGTTCCAGGATTTTGGCCCAGCGACTGCGAGGGAATGGTGATATATTTCCAGGTCAGGATGGAGTGTGGCTTGTACAGGAACTTGCAGGTGGTGGTGTTCCCATGCTGCCTAATCGGCTGAGCTTTTCCAACATGTTCTGCTTTTATTTCCCTCAATCTCTCTCAATGAGATCACATTCTTCTAAACACCAGAGAGTTGTGGGCCTGTTTCACTCTCTCTCCTCAGTGGACAGCCACCTCGTTGGGATTACCAGGGGAATCACATCCCACGCAGTTCTAAATGCAAACGGAATTCTGTTAAACATTATGGGACTGTAATCCCACAGGAAGCTCCGAATGAATTATAGAATAGAATCATAGACTCTGACAGTGCAGAAGGAGGCCATTCAGCCCATTGAGTCTGCACCGACAACAATCCCACCCAGACCCTATTGCTGTGAGCCCACATATTTACCCTGCTAATCCCCCTGACACTGAGGGGCAATTTGCCATGGCCAATCCACCAGACCCGCACGTCTTTGGAGGGTGGGAGGAAACCGGAGCACCCGGAGGAAACTCCACACAGACACGGGGAGAACATGCAGACACCACACAGACAGTGACCCGAGGCTGGAATTGGGTCCATGGGTCCCTGGAGCTGTGAGGCAGCAGTGCTAACACCTGTGCCACCGTGCCTCCAGTGGAGCCCAGATGGTTGGAATGACCTTGATCTTCATCCCCTTGGAGCACTTCTTCTCCTGCTGGTGTTTCCGATTCCCCCTCGTTCCCTCAGCGGGGATTACCAAGAGCGGCGATGCTGGGAGCTGTCTGAACAAGCTGATAATAATGAACGGGAAGTTGAGTCCAGAAGCTGTTGAGTATATGAACATTGCCATGTCTAAGGCAGCTGCGTAAGCACAATGTGGACATTTCTGCTCGAGAACTTTCAATATTTGACCCTCATTTTAGCAAATCGTGTTTACTGAGTTCTCCCTCCTGTTAAAGTATCACACATTTACATAAAAATCCCACTACAGATTATACATATATTTAACAGACTGACGATATAGTGCAAGCACAAATATCAAACGTGTTTTGATATCATTGATACCTACAGCACTTTGGGGCGAGGGATCAAAGGATATGGGGGGAAGGCAGAGTCAGGCTATTGAGTTGGATGATCAGCCAATTTCATAATGGATGGTGGAGCAGGGCTCGAAGGGCCAAAGGGCCCCCTGCAGCTCCTATTTTTTTAGTTTTTAAAGTTTATTTATTTGTGTCATAAGTAGGCTTACATTAACACTGCAATGAAGTTACTGTGAAAATCCCCCAGTCGCCACAGTCCAGCGCCTGTTCAGGTCAATGTACCCTAACCAGCATGCCTTTCAGACTGTGGGAGGAAACCGGAGCAACCGGAGGAAACCCACGCAGACACGGGGAGAATGTGCAGACTCCACACAGACAGTGGCCCAAGCCAGGAATTGAACCCGGGTCCCTGGCGCTGTGAGACAGCAGTGCTAACCACTGTGCTACCGTGCTGTTTCTATGATGACTTGCATTGTCAGTGTGTCAGATGTGGTTAACACATGTGTGTAACACGCGTGTCTCTGAAGTTCATTCCCACTGCTGGATGTAGAAATCCAGGCCAACACTCCGGTACCGACCGGAGGGAGTGCTGCATTGGCTATTGCACGAAATGTTGAACTGAAGCCCCATGATATAAAAGATCCCCCAGTGCTATTTTGAAGAACAACGGGGGAATTATCCCGAGGGTAGAATTTTAAGGATGGTGAGTGATCATCGCTCTCCATCCTGAGAGTCTGTGCCTTACGCACAGCCTCACTCGAGTGTTGATTGGCAGTGGGAGTTGGCAGGTATTCCATCAGCCTGCGGGAGGAAGTATGTCTGACAACCCTTCAACCCAGCCAGACACAGCGCTGCAGTGGCTACAAGCGGTACTGCAGCGCTCTGCCTGGGGCAAAGTCCTGGGGCCTTTGAAAAGGTGAGTCCCAGAGGGTGGGATCACTGGGGGGTTGGGATGGGTGTGATCGCAACAACTGGGGGTAGACCACGGGAGTAAGGGGTTTCCAGAGTTCCAACAGCCCAGGAGGAAGGGCACCCCAACTCGGAGGGAGCCTTCAAAGTGAGGTGTTTCCCCCCCCCCCCCTTCCCACCCAAGGTGGGGAAAGTGTAAATGTCGCTTGCCCACCTGCTCCTGCCAGCCTAGAAACTGAGGCTAGGTGGGAAAGGCCCTGAAGTGACCATTGAGTGGCGTGAATGGGCGGGTTTCCTGCACATGGCACTGCCCACCCAGGCATGAAATCACTTCTGGGTTTGGATGGATAGGTTCCCAGGGGGAATCCCATCCATTTTACATTCCCCCCCCCCAAACCACAACCTCAAAGCCCACCTGCGGGGGAGGGTAAGATTCAGCCCAATGTGTCCAGGGCAATATTTATCCCTCAATCAACATCACCAACACAGATTATCTGGTCATTACTATATTGCTGTTTGTGGGAGCTTGCTGTGCACAGGTTGATGGTCATGTTTCCTACATTAAGACAGTAACCACATTTCAAAGGTGCTTCATTGACCTTTTGGAATGCTCGGTGGTTTTGAAAGGCGCTACGGGCAGCACGGTGGCACAGTGGTTAGCACTGCTGCCTCACAGCGCCAAGGACTCGGCTTCAATTCCCGGCTTGGGTCACTGTCTGTGAGGAGTTTGCAAGTTCTCCCCATGTCTGCGTGGGTTTCCTCCCATTGTCCATCGACGTGCTGTTTAGGTGGATTGGCCATGCTAAATTCTCCCTCAGTGTACCCGAACAGGTGCTGGAGCGTGGCGACTAGAGGATTTTCACAGTAACTTCATTATAGTGTTAATGTAAACCTACTTGTGACATTAATAAATAAACTTAAAAAAAATAAATACAGGCCTGTCATTTTCTTCATTGAAAACAATAGCAAATTCCCATCAGAGGAAGGGAAACAAAGATAGTGGTGGATTTTGGGATATGGACAACAATGCAACTGACCCCAGGATGGGCCTGTTTATAAACATTAGCCTTGTAGCTTTAAAGGGATTAGTCTGTATTTTTATAATAGCAACACATCTTCAGGCTGTCCTGAAATACATTCCCTCCAGTGGTCGGCCTTTGAAGCTTCGACAGCTCTGTATTTTGTGTAAAGGCAGCTGTCAACTTGACAGAACCAACTCCCCAGGCAATCAATGGAAGAATGACCACATGGTCTCTTTGTGATGGTTCTGCGTGAGTGAGGAATGTTGGCCAATACCCTGACAAAGTCTGTGTCAATGGAACAGCGCTTGTCAGTGCAGAGTGTAATGCCCGGTCCTTATTAAAACAGCCTTCTCCCCCCATACCAACTGATTGGGAGCAAGGTCGGTGGAATTCTGCTGTTTGGTAATGATGGCAGAATCTAATGCTGGAATTTTCTGGCTGTTCATGCCGGCATGATTTTCCAGTCCCACCAATGGCACATCCCTCACCGCGGGTTTACTGGCAGCGAGGAAACCCCATTGGCAATGACGAGACCAATAAATCCTGCCGCCGGCCAATGGCAGGCCACCTCGAAACACGCGGCAGGTTGCGTGGAAAATCCCGCCCCACAGGTCAGCCGGGTAAAAGAATCACCTTTCAGATGGAAGCATTCCGCAAAACTGCCAGCATTAAAGTGTCTTCCATGATGATATTGCCAGAGAACTCCCCTCCAAGTTGCTTAGTAACGAGTAAGGTCACAGTGACATTGTATTACTCTCGCTTTAGGCAAAGGTTTCAATTCTGCGGCATGAGCGGGGATGGGGTTGTTGAGCTGAGCAATCCTCAGGCATATACATCAATAAACGCACAACTAGAAATGAAACGGTGACGATAAAGAAAACTAATGTCTACAATTAGAATTATCTGGGGGTTTTTTTTTCAACAAAATACAACCCAAAATGGGATCGACACCGATTTTTGACATCCTCCGATGTCTCTTCTGCTTTCGAGTGTTTGTGGCTGTGTTGAGGTCTCTGTAATGAGGATCTGACGGCGTATCAATCGGTTAGTTAGTCTGACTTCACTCTTCAGAGGGCAGCGGGACTCAATGTTAGAGAATTGAGAAATGGAAAGTTAAAGCATGAAACGCTGAATGAGAGATTGTGAAGGGAGGGAAGGTTATTTCTCCACAATGCTTACACTGAGCTCTCAATTCCTTTACAGGTTCTATATCGAAAGCATTGCTTACCTGAAGGACAATGCCACCATTGAACTTTTCTTTCTGAATGCAAAGTCGTGTATCTACAAGGTAAGAGTGTGTCCCCAGTGGCAATCTCTGTTATAATATTGACCAAGTCCAGTCCATAGACAACTACAGAGTTTGGAAAGACTACAAGAGATGTATGAAGCTCAGTAGCCCAGTGATGTTAAAGAGTGACTGAAAGCAAATCACTGCGGATGCTGGAATCTGAAACCAAAAGAGAAAATGCTGGAAAATCTCAGCAGGTCTGGCAGCATCTGGAAGGAGAGAAAAGAGCTGACGTTTCAAGTCCAGATGACCCTTTGCCTTTTAGCTTTGACAAAGGATCATCTGGACTCGATATGCCAGTTCTTTTCTCTCCTTACAGATGTTGTCAGACCTGCTGAGATTTTCCAGCATTTTCTCTTTAAATCGTGATTGTGTTGGTCACCCTGGACTTCTGATCCGGGGACAAGAATTCAAATCCCACCACGCTGCTCAAAATATAAATTCAATTAATTCAACAAAGCTGGGCTGAAAAGCCAGACTCTGTAGAAATGACTACGGAACCACTGCATTATCGGAAAAACCCATCTGGTTCACCAATGTCCTTTAGGGAAGGAAATCTGGTGTCTTTACTCGGTCTGGCCTATATGTGACTCCAAACCCACAGCAATGTGGTTGCTTCATAACTTCCCCTCTGAAATGGCCGAGCAACTCAACTGTATTCAAGAAGGAGGTTCGCTGCCACCTTCCCATGGGCAGTTGGAGATGGGCAGTCAATGTTGATCTTGCCAGCCACCCAGATGTCCTGGCAATGAATCTTTCCAAAGTCATTTTGTGGTTAGGTTTCAGCCAGCTTCCAGCAGGCAGAGTGTGTGAGTTGCAGAGTTCTGAGGCCTGGGAGGGATTGAGTCAGAGTAATAGATGACTCTGCGCGTTCTGAGTTCAGCTGAGCTCTGAATGGAATATCAAATCATCTGGAGAAGAATGGGAAGTTCAGGGAAGTGACACATTGGTACCAAATGAAAGCAATGAATGAAATGATCTAATTCCAGTCATAAAATTGTCGTGAATACATTTTACCCTGCTAAAAAGCCATAATCCCAACTTGCTTTATCAATTCACCAAGAAAACGGAGCACAGTGGTTTGCAGTGCTGCCTCACAGCGCCAGGGACCCAGGTTCAATTCCAGCCTTGAGTGACAGTGTGGAGTTTGCACGTTCTCCCCATGTCTGAGTGAGTTTCCTCCGGGTGCTCCGGTTTCCTCCCACATTCCAAAGATGTGGTTGATTAGCCATGCTAAATTGCCCCTTAATGTCCCAAGATGTGAAGGTTAGGGGGATTAGTGGGATAAATAGGTGGGGTTATGGGGATAAGGCCTGGGGAGGATGCTCTGTCAAAGAGTTGGTGGAGACCCGATGGAGCGAATGGCCTCCTCCTGCACTGTAGGGATTTTGTGGTTGGATAAACTCGGTTTGTTCTCACTGGAACGACGGAGGTTGAGGGATGACCTGATGGAGGTTTACAAGATTAGGGGCCCGATTTTACCATTTTCATTCTCAGTGCTGAATCTGGGCGTAATGCAGATCCGACTTAGAAATCTGTTTTCAGGCTCCCCCCCATACACACTCAGCCATCTCCAGTCCCATTCGCGCTGTGGGCGGGGCTTAGCGCGGCTGAAACGATCGGAGCTCTGAACTGCGCATGCGCAGTTAGAAAAAAAATTTGAAAAAGCGCGCCCACGTCAGATCGCTCCCGAGCCGCAGAAAGCAGAGAAAGCGGCCCGGGAGCGAAACGTGGGAGCGATGGCCCCCACACACATCACTGTCCCCCTTATCTACCCCCCCTGCTACCTACACACATCACTGTCCCCCTTATCTACCCCCCCTGCTACCTACACACATCACTGTCCCCCTTATCTACCCCCCCGCTACCCACACACATCACTGTCCCCCTTATCTACCCCCCCTGCTACCTACACACATGACTGTCCCCCTTATCTACCCCCCCGCTACCCACACACATCACTGTCCCCCTTATCTCCCCCCCCCCTGCTACCCACACACATCACTGTCCCCCTTGTCTACCCCCCCACCACCCAAACACATCACTGTCCCCCTTATCAACCCCCCCACTACCCACACACATCACTGTCCCCCTTATCTACCCCTCCGCTACCCATGCACATCACTGTCCCCCTTATCAACCCTCCCACTATCCACACACATTGCTGTCCCCCTTATCTACCCCGCCCCCACTACCCACACACATCGCTGTCCCCCTTATCCAGCCCCCCCCCCCACTACCCAGACCGATCGCGACCCCTGCCCCCTCCCCCCCAATGATCGCTCACAGAGTGGCAGCAGACCCCCCCACCAGAGATCCGTCTGCCCCCCCCCTGCGCCTGAGATACATCTTACCCATTCCCCCCCTGCTCCGCCCCCCCCCCCAGACAACGATCTGGCCTCACTTATCCCCCCCCCCCAGACTACGATCTGGCCTCTCTCATCCCCCCCGCCCCCCCAAGAGAATGGTCTGGCCTCACTCACCCCCCCCACCCCCAAGAGGAACATCTAACCCCCCTCCCCCCCCGGGGAAGTGATGGGAACAGGTACGATAGCGATATTTAAGAGGCAACTAGATGAATACATGAATAGCATGGGAATGGAAGGATACGGACTCCGTAAGTGCATCCGGGTTTAGTTTAGACAGGCATCATGATCAGTGCATGACGGAGGTTGAGAGGAGATCAGTGCAGGCTTGGAGGGCCGAAGGGCCTGTTCCTGTGCTGTACTGTTCTTTGTTCTATGGTTCTATGTCAAGCACAGCATCAAGCTGGTACCGCAATGTAGTCAGACCACACTCTATGCACGGGGCTCCTTGCTGTGCTGCTGGACACATGATGTGGAGATGCCGGCGTTGGACTGGGGTGAACACAGTAAGAAGTCTCACAACACCAGGTTAAAGTCCAACAGGTTTATTTGGCAGCACAAGCTTTCAGAGTGTCGCTCCTTCTTCAGGTGAGTGAGACTTGTGTTCACAAACACGGCATATACAGACACAAACTCAATTTACAAGATAATGGTTGGAATGCGAGTCTTTACAGGTAATCAAGGTGAACTAGGTAATTTGCCGATGGGTGAAGGACGAGGGGGGACACAGACTTAAGGTTTTGGGCAAGAGATGGGGTGGGGGGGAATATGAGGAAGAACCTTCTTTACACAGAGACTGTTCATGACCTGGAACATGCTGCCCATGATGGGGGTGGGGGGTGGAAACACAGACAGTCAATAATTTGAAATGGAAATCGGATGAGCGCTTGGCGGAAACAAATCCTCCAGGGCTGGGGAAGCGAGCGGAGGAGTGGGACTGACTGGATCGCTCTGCAGAAAGCTTGCACGGACTCGGTGCGCTGAATGGCCTCCTCGTGTACTGAAACTGACGCTATGAATATATAACATAGACTCATTGTGACACAGGAGGAGGCCATTTGGCCCATCGAGTCATCTGAAGGAGGCTTCGACCAGGCTTTGCTGGTTTCGGACTGGCAGCAGTTCCGCTTGGATTGGGAGTTGCATCTTAGAGTAAGATCCAGAACAAAGAGAAGGTCAGACCAGGTTCTGAGCGAGTTTGTACGCCATACATTCAGTTCAGCAAACTGGGTTTAAAGTTTATTGATTTATTTATTAGTGTCACAAGTAGGCTTACATTAACACTGCAATGAAGTTACTGTGAAAACCCCGAGTGGCCACACTCCGGCGCCTGTTTGGGTAAACTGAGGGAGAATTTAGCATGGCCAATGCACCTAACCAGCAAGTCTTTCGGACTGTGGGAGGAAACCGGAGCACCCGGAGGAAATCCCACGCAGACACGAAGGATAACTTGAAACACTGATTCTTAGTGGTGTGTATTTCTTTGGAATAATGTGAGGAACAAAATACAACCCAGTGAGGAATCAGTCCGGTCGTTGTGTACACAATCAATAAAGAGTATTTAGTAAAGTAAAATAAAAGGAAAACGCACTACAGAGAAGACTAATATACCCAATGACAGAAAGTATATTAATAACTAATCACACCGTTTGATCTGAAATTGCCTCTTGTTCCCAGAATATTCCCACGTTCCCTGAACTCACTGAGACACCCCTTTTCCCCAAACATTCACTTTAGTAACTCTGTCAGTCAAATCCAGCTCATAGTTACCACACAGTGCAGCTCAAATGCACTGCCTCGGCAAAGCAGCCAGCATAATTAAGGACTCCGCGCACCCCGGACATTCTCTCTTCCAACTTCTGCCTTCGGGAAAAAGATGCAAAAGTCTGAGGTCACGCACCAACTGACTCAAGAACAGCTTCTTCTCTGCTGCTGTCAGACTTTTGAATGGACCTACTTTGCATTAAGTTGATCTTTCTCTACACCCTAGCTATGATTGTAACACTACATTCTGCACCCTCTCCTTTCCTTCTCTATGAACGGTATGCTTTGTATAGCGCCCAAGAAACAATACTTTTCACTGTAAATATATGTGACAATAATAAATCGAATCAAATCAAAATCAAATGAAATGGCCAAGTCTGGGAAATCATCTTATCCTGGCCCTGCGAAGGTACAAAACTGTGTCTTGTGGAAGAGAATATCTGCAATCGATTGTGACTCTAAATGTCATAGAAATCATAGAATCATAGAAACCCTACAGTGCAGAAAGAGGCCATTCGGCCCATCGAGTCTGCTCCGACCACAATCCCACCCAGGCCCTACCCCCACATATTTACCCACTAATCCCTCTAACCTACGCATCCCAGGACTCTAAGGGGCAATTTTTTTTTAACCTGGCCAATCAACCTAACCCGCACATCTTTGGACTGTGGGAGGAAACCGGAGCACCCGGAGGAAACCCACGCAGTCACAAGGAGAATGTGCAAACTCCACACAGACAGTGACCCGAGCCGGGAATCGAACCCGGGACCCTGGAGCTGTGAAGCAGCAGTGCTAACCACTGTGCTATCGTGCCGCCATGTCAGATGGAACAGACCTCTGTGTCTGTCTGCTGCAGTGAAAACTAGCCTCCTTCCCCAATGAGCAGTTATGTTGTTCAGCTGATTTGATACCCCACCCTGGAGCTTTGGCTGGCTATCACTAAAATTCCTTCCCTTTAGAAGTTATCCTTTTGTATCGCCCCACTGATCTCTGATAAACAATGTTTCTGATATGGCAATTCGCACCTCAGTTTCCCTAGATGCCTGCTAATCTTGTTACTGGGCAAATAATATCTCATTATTCCTCTAGACGCCTGTTAATCTTGTAACATATTTGTTATTTTCAGTTTCCCCTCAAGTTCACTGTTAACCTCATTAACTTCCAAATTCCTTACACCTTCTTAACCACTTTTATCTACCTGGACATGAACTCCACGATCCTCTGGTCCTCTGCCCTTCTCAGTATTTATTGAATATTCCCTTGCCTTGTTAGCCTTTCCCAGATACCTCATTGTTCTCTGGATAGAACTCCATTTGCCACTTTTTCTCCTGCGGGTTTCCCACCCAGCGAGTCAGGTTAAAATTGCCCCCCTCTCCCTGCCCCCTTGCGAGGTGTGGGTGAGGTTCATAGAATCCCTACAGTACAGTACAGTTGGCGGCACGGTAGCACAGTGGTTAGCGCTGCTGCTTCACAGCTCCAGGGACCTGGGTTCGATTCCCGGCTTGGGTCACTGTCTGTGTGGAGTTTGCACATTCTCCTTGTGTCTGCGTGGGTTTCCTCCGGGTGCTCCGGTTTCCTCCCACAGTCCAAAGATGTGCGGGTTAGGTTGATTGGCCAAGCTAAAAAATTGCCCTTAGTGTCCTGGGATGCGTAGGTTCGAGGAATTAGTGGGTAAATATGTCGGGATATGGGGGTAGGGCCTGGGTGGGATTGTGGTCGGTGCAGACTCGATGGGCCAAATGGCCTCTTTCTGTGCTGTAGGGTTTCTAAGTTCTTTCTAAGAAGGAAGCCATTCGGCCCATCGAGCCTGCACCGACAACAATTCCATCCTATCCCCATAACGCCACATATTTACCCTGCTAATCCCCCCTGAAACCATGGCCAATCAACCTAACCCGCACATCTTTGGAGGGCATGAGCAAACTGGGAGCACCCGGAGGAAACCCACGTAGACACGGTGAGAACGTACAAACTTCAAGCGGACAGTGACCCAAGCCAGGAATCGAACCCGGGTCCCTGGCGCTGTGAGGCAGCAGTGCTAACCCACAGAATTGGGAGACAGGTTACAACAGAATGCAGTGTGTACGAACCTCACACAGTCAAGAGTGCTGGCCAGAATTCACCCAGTGCATACATGAGAAACACCTCATTGATGAGGCATTGTCAGCCTGTCACAGCTCAGCGAACAGCCGTCCAGAGTGAGTCAGTGCCGCGAGGAAAGGAGAGAAAACAAGGAAAACATTGTGGGGGAAAAGGGACCCTGAGTGTGGGAATGAAGACCAGAGCCCACTCTGCAAAACGTGCAGTGATGGCCTTACAGTTGTTTTTGGTGGTCTACAATGAAAATCAGCAAGTATTCACGGCTCAGAATGCCCTCTGCTTTGGCAACCACTGTCACATAAACTTTGACCCAAGGGGAAATGAAATTACCCCTCTCACATTCACAATGCAATTCATTTTCAGGTTTAAATGAAACCTAATCTTGTGGGTGTAGATTGTGGGTTTTTTTTGGATGCATTAGATTACAAGCACTCCCAGCTCTCCATTGTTCTCTGTGAACTGCTCAAGTGGCAGAAGTGATTTAAGCATTCAAATTAAAGAGCTGTGTTCACAAATTAAGCTGCACCCCAATCGCTTCCTCCTCCCGGATTTAAGTTTAAAACATGGGGGCACAGTCTCAGGAGAGGGATTCGATCTTGAGGTGAGGAGAAAGTACTTCACTCAAAGGGTTGTGAATCTTTGGAATTCTGCTCCCAAGATGTGGCTGCTGTGTCGTTGAATAGATTTAAGGACGGGATAGACAGATTTCTGACCTCAGGGAATCGAGGGAGTTCGGGAATAGGTGGGAAAGTGGAAACCCAAGCTCAGCCATGATCATACTGAATGGTACAGCAGGCTTGATGGGCCGAGTGGCTCCTTTTTCGTGTGGGGGCCATTTTGATGGATTTACGTCTGGTCTGTGGCTGGCGCACCCGTGAATTCGCTAAGAAATCAGTTTCTTAATCAGAAGTCCATTCACGCTGGCACAGTGGTTAGCACTGCTGCCTCACAGCGCCAGGGACCCGGGTTCAATTCCAGCCTTGGGTCACTGTCTGTGTGGAGTCTGCACGTTCTCCCTGTACCTGCGTGGGTTTCCTCCGGGTGCTCCAGTTTCCTCCCACAGTCCAAAGATGTATGGGTCAGGTGGATTAGCGGGGTAAGATGTGGGTTTATGCAGGCAGAGTCTGGGTGTCATGCTCTGTTGGAGGGTCGGTGCAGATTCGATGGGCTGAATGGCTTTCTTATGCGCTGTAGGGATTCAATGATTCCTGTCGTCTTCATGTTTACAACATTCTCTCCACTTGCCTGTGTGTGTGTGCTGAGGGGAATGGATTCGTTACAGAGCCTTTTTGACGATTTCACCATCAGCAAAGCTTGCCCCAGAACTCAGGTCATAATCCCACCCTCTGTTTTTCCCCCATCTCATTCCAATCCCACTCCTTGCCTTTCCTTTATCCCACCCCATCTGATCCCAGATTTGACAGTCCAAACAGGGTGGAAGCAGTAACAAGCTGACACCGTAGCCGTTTTATAGGGAATGGTTCTAGATTTACCTGAATGCCCCCAGGGATGAGGCACTTCAGTTACATGGATGGATTGGAGAAGTTGGGGCTGGTTTCCTTAGAGAAGAGAAGGTTCTGCGTGGGTTTCCTCCGGGTGCTCCGGTTTCCTGCCACATTCTGAAAGACGTGCTTTTTAGGTGCATTGACCCGAACAGGCGTTGGAGTGTGGCAACTGGGGGATTTTCACAGTAACTTCATTGCAGTGTTAATGTAAGCCTTACTTGTGACTAATAAATAAACTTTAAACATTAAGGTTGAGAGGAGATTTGATAGAGGTGTTCAAAATCAGGAGGTGTTTGGACAGAGTCGACAGAGAGAAACAATTTCCATTGGCAGAAGGGTCAAGAACCTGAGGTAGAAACTCAGTGGGTGTGGCAGCCTCTGTGAGAGAGGAACAGAGTTAACAGCCGGAGCTTTCTGGCTGTTCACCCCGGTGGTATCTTCCAGTCCCGTGACGTTGCACCCCCACCGCGGGTTTGCCGTGCCGAGGGGCGCATTCAATTAGAAATCCCGTTCACTGCGGTGGCATCAGAAGATCTCACTACTGGCCAATGGCAGCAAGCCTCTCGCCACTACTGGCCAATGGCAGCAAGCCTCTCGCCACTACTGGCCAATGGCAGCAAGCCTCTCGCCACTACTGGCCAATGGCAGCAAGCCTCTCGCCACTACTGGCCAATGGCAGCAAGCCTCTCGCCACTACTGGCCAATGGCAGCAAGCCTCTCACCGCTGCCACGGCGGCACAAGCATAAACCTTGCCCCTCGCACCTTAAACCTGTGCTCCCTAGTAATTGACTCTTCCACCCTGGGAAAAAGCTTCTGACTATCCACTCTGTCCATGCCCCTCATAATCTTGTAGACTTCTATCAGGTCGCCCTTCAACCTCCGTCGTTCCAGTGAGAACAAACCAAGTTTCTCCAACCTCTCCTCATAACTAATGCTCTCCATACCAGGCAACATCCTGGTAAATCTTTTCTGTACCCTCTCCAAAGCCTCCACATCCTGCTGGTAGTGTGGTGACCAGAATTGAACACTGTATTCCAAGCGCGGCCTAACTAAGGTTCTATAAAGCTGCAACATGACTTGCCAATTTTTAAACTCATTGCCCTGGCCAATGAAGGCAAGCATGCCGTATGTCTTCTTGACTACCCTCTCCACCTGCGTTGCAGCTTTCAGTGACCTGTGTACCTGTACACCCAGACCTCTCCGCCTATCGATACTCATAAGGATTCTGCCATTTATTATATATTTCCCAACTGTATTAAACCTTCCAAAACGCATTCCCTCACATTTGTCTGGAAGCTTTCTGGCTGTTCACACCGCTGGTATCTTCCAGTCCCGCGGACGTTGCACCCCCACCGCGGGTTTGCCGGCGCCGAGGGGCGCATTCAATTAGAGATCCCCTTCACAACGGTGGCACCAGAAGATCCCGTTGCTGGCCAATGGCAACAAGCCTCCTGTCGCCACGGCGGCACATGCATGTGTAAATCCCGCCCAATATTTCAAAACCGTGTGACTCTTCCTCAGAGCTGGAGGAGATCGGCAAAAGAACCAAATCTTTCTTCAGCAGCAAGTGGTTGGGATGTGGAATGTGGGTGTGGTGGAGGCAGATTCAATGTTGGCTTTCGGAAGGGGATTGGATAAACACCAGAAAGGAGAGAGGTTGCTGGGCTGTGGAGAAAGGCTGGGAAAGTGGGATGAGCTGATTGGCTGTTGCAGACACTGGGCAAAGGTTTGATGGGCCAAGTGGCCTCTTCTGTGTTGTAACCATCCTATAATTTTACGTTGCTGAATTCCTCCATTAGACATCCTGCATCCATGTCTCTTTGACCCCCCTGAACCTGAATGAGTGGGCGATGCCAGTGTTAAAATCACACCCAGCGAACTCTCCGCTCAGTAAGTCTGAGCGAACAGGACAAGTAGAAAGTTGTGACAGAAATGTGAATACATCAGTTACACTCCCAAAGACCAAAGTGACCTTTATTCCACAAACCAGGCTCGGTGTAAATATCCAGACAGCACTCAGTTCCACTTCACCAGGCCACACACTGTCGCTGCTGAAATCAAACACCAACTCTTCCTCTGTGTACCTCTGTATCACATGCCTTTTCCCATGTGTACTTCCAAAGACAAATCATCCTTCTAGCTGACTGGGAACGCCTCAGAGAGGAACTGTGACTCTCCGGATACAGCTTCACTTGTCATTTACCACACGACAAACATCTTACCCTCTCCTCAAATTTATCTCCTCTCCTGAAGACAATATTTATCGAGAGGGGAAATTCCCCAGGACCGGGGCTGACCAGCAGACCAGTGCTACCAGACGGTCAGTGCTGCCAGAGGGCCAGTGCTGCCAGAGGACCAGTGCTACCAGACGGTCAGTGCTGCCAGAGGGCCAGTGCTGCCAGAGGACCAGTGCTACCAGACGGTCAGTGCTGCCAGAGGGCCAGTGCTGCCAGAGGACCAGTGCTGCCAGAGGACCAGTGCTGCCAGTGTTTTGATGGGATGGTGAACAGAATGGTTTACCCTCTCAGCTAGAGGTTTACAGCATGGAAACAGGCCTTTTAGCCCAACTTGTCCAGACTGCCCAGTTTTACCACTAAGCTAGACCCAATTGCCCTGATTTGGCCCATATCCCTCTATACCCATCTTACCCATATAACTGTCTAACCGCTTTTTAAAAGACAAAATTGTACCTGCCTCTACTACTGCCTCTGGCAGCTTGTTCCAGGCACTCATCACCCTCTATGTGAAAAAATTGCCCCTCTGGACCTTTTGTATCTCTCCCCTCTCACCTTAAACCTGTACCCTCTAATTTTAGACTCCTCTACCTTTGGGAAAAGATATTGACTATCTAGCTGATCTATGCCCCTATTTTATAGACCTCTATAAGATCACCCTTTAGTCTTCTACGCTGCAGAGAAAAAAGTCCCAATCTATCCAGCCCCTCGTTATAACTCAAACATGATGAATGTAAAAGCACTGATGGGAGGAGAGCAGGGGAGTTATCCTCACTGTCCTGCTCAATATTTATCCCTCAATCAACATCATCATAAAAGCAGACTCTCCCTCTCTGTTCATTGTCACATTGCTGTTTGTGGGATCTTGCTGTGCACGGTTGGTGAGGTGAGAGTGTCTGACCTGGACTTAAAGGCAGGATTTGGCCCAGTGTGGCACCAAGGAGCCCGAGCAACACTGGAGCCAATAGGAATCAGGCGGAAACGTCTCCGCTGGTTGGAGTGATACCTGGCACAAAGGAAGACGGTTGTGGTGGTTGGAAGTCAATCATCTCCGCTCCAGGACATCAGTGCCGGAGATTCTCAGGGCAGTGCCCCAGAAATGGGCAATAAATCCCAAGAATGAATGAAACATGATTTTTAAAAATTGGCTGCTGTGTTTCTGACATCACAACAGTGACCACATTTCAAAAAGCAATTGGGAACATCCTTGGGTTGTGGAAAGTGCTAAAGAGTTTCGAGATTGTCTGTTATTTATTCATTTCTTAAGGATATACAGTGTGGTGATACTGGGCAGCTGGCACGGGGAGTGTCGACAGGAAACTATCATCGCAGGGATTGTAAATTCAGTGCTTGTTTTGTACCATTGTTGCTTAATCACATGTGCAGCCTCTGTCTCTGCCTTGAATCTCACAGGGACACATCTGACTGAATGCTGGAGGCAGCTGAATTCTCCAGTACGAGTAAACATAAAGTGGGATTTATTTTTAATCGCTGGAATAACAGCCAGTGTAAAGCCAGCTGAATAGGAGGGGGCCTGTTCGAAAGCTGATGGAAACCTCCTGTGAAATCCCAGAGCCAGCGTTACGCTTTGTTCGGTTTGCTGACACAAAGCTTCGGTTTCCTCCCAGGGACACATGTGCCAAGAACCTCCAGATGTTGCACCCTGTTTCCAATCTACCCACGCTGCAAAATCCAAGGTGACGCAGAGACTGCCTTTCCCAAAGGCCCCTGAGAATGATGTTGAGAAACAAGGGTCAACCGCTTCCCTGGGATTGCACAGATTTACCACCAGGACTGAGAGAGTTCAGTTATCCAGAGAGACTGGAGTCATAGAATCCCGACAGTGCAGAAGGAGGCCATTCAGCCCATCGAGTCTGCACCGACCACAATCCCACCCAGGCCCTATCCCCATCGCCCCATGCATTTACCCTAGCTATTCCCCCTGACACTAAGGGGCAATTTAGCATGGCCAATCCACCTAACCCGCACATCTTTGGACTGTGGGAGGAAACCGGAGCACCCGGAGGAAACCCACCCAGACACGGGGAGAAGGTGCAGACTCTGCACAGACAGTGACCCAAGCCAGGAATCGAACCCGGGTCCCTGGTGCCGTGAGGCAGCAGTGCTAACCACTGTGCCACCCCTGGAGAAGTTCAGGTTGTTCTTCTTAAAAAAGAGAAGTTTAAGGAGAGATTTAATGGTGATGTTCAGAGTTGAGGGGTTTCAATGCTATAAGTGCTATCGGCACGGTGGCGCAGTGGTTAGCACTGCTGCCTCATGACACCAGGGACCCGGGTTCAATTCCAAGCTTGGGTCACTGGCTGTGTGGAGTTTGCACATTCTCCCCGTGTCTGCGTGGGTTTCCTCCGGGTGCTCCGGTTTCCTCCCACAGTCCAAAGATGTGCAGGTTAGGGTGCATTGGCCATGATGAATTTGAGGGGTTACGGGGTTAGGGCAGTGGGGTGGGCCTGGGTAAGATACTCTGTCGGACAGTCAGTGCAGACTGGGTGCGGGAAGGTGAGAAGAATTTATTTTATGCTGCCATTTGGGATGACTGAGACTACATGAAGAGACTGGAAAGCAGATCCAATAATCCATTTCAAAGGACAGTTAGATAAATATATATAAAGGAAAAGTTTGCAGCACAAATGAGGTTTTTAAAAACTAATTTATGAGATGTGGGCGTTGCTGGCTAGATCAGCATTTATTCCCCTTCCCTAATTGCCCCCTTGAGAAGGTGATGGTGAGCTGCCTTCTTGAACTGCTGCAAACCCTGTGGTATAGGTACACCTGTCACATTGTCTGTACCTTTAAGACTTGATTAGCTATAAAGACTCACATCCCAATCATTATTCATGTAAATTGACTTTGTGCCCTGTTTGTGATCAGAACTCCCACCCACCTGACGAAGGGACAGCCTACTCCGAAAGCTAATGGCTTTTGCTACCAAATAAACCTGTTGGACTTTAACCTGGTGTTGTTAGACTTCTTACTGTATAGGTACACCCACAGTGCAGTTAGAGAGGGAGTTCCACGATTTTGACCCAGCGACAGTGAAGGAAAGGTGATGTATTTCCAAGTCAGGATGGTGACTGGCTTGGAGGGGAGCTTCCAGATGCTGGTGTTAGCTAATCCCTCTAACCTTCACATCCAGGGAGACTAAGGGCAATTCAGCATGGCTAATCCACCTGACCTGCACATCTTTGGAGTGTGGGAGGAAACCGGAGCACCCGGAGGAAACCCACGCAGACACGGGACGAACGTGCAGACTCTGCACAGACAGAGACACAAGCTGGGAATTGAACCCGGGTCCCTGGCGCTGTGAGGCAGCAGTGCTAACCCACTGTGCCACCGTCCCGCCTCTTAATGTCACGACGAACTTTGAAAGAGTTCCAGTACAGACTCGATGGGCCAAATGGCCACTTTTTTTGCTGCACTCATATATTGATGGTGACCTTTCAGTGTGACCAAAGCAATTTTCATCCAAAAGGTCAGAAATGTTTATTGTGTCCCTCGCACTGTCAACCCTCCTGAACACAGCGATTCAACAAAAGGAAATCTGAAAACCTCACTTACTGGCACTGCAGAACTTTGGCTCCCAGTTGCCTCACTCCAAGTTCCTGGTTGTACGTTCTTTCTCTTCCTCACACTATAAAGCAGTCCCCTTTCTTAAAGAGTGGAGTTGGTACTTACTGAGATGGCTTGGCCCGCTGACGTGAGTTACATCATTCTCCAGCAGGGAGAGTAAAGTCAGTGTGCAGACACTCACAGGGAACGCAGTTTCCAGCTTCCAAACACCAGCTAAACATTCAGATAAATCCCCATTCAACTACCTGCCAACCATTAAAATAACTGGAAAAGAGGTTTCAATAATTGACTAACAATATGCCGAGGAGCTTTTAAAACTTGACATCCTCCTTCAGTTACATTATAGACAAAGTGTAACTGTCTCATTGCTACAGTCTGACTGGTGTGAATTGGCAGTTTGTGTCTCTTAGAAGCCAGTAGTGTTTTAGAGAGTTGGCCTATTAGACAATGGGTGTTTAGGGGGCTGAATGAGAGCTTTTTAACTCTTTGCAATCTACAAGACAGTTAAGTTTTAAGTTTATTTACTAATGTCACAAGTTGGCTTACATTAACACTGCAATGGAATTAGTGTGAGAATCCCCTAGTCGCCGCACTCCGGCGCCAGTTCGGGTACACTGAGGGAGAATTTAGCACGACCAATGCACCTAACCAGCACGTCTTTCGGATCTGATTTGATTTATTATTGTTACATGTACTAGTATACAGTGAAAAGTATTGTTTCTTGCGCGCTATACAGACAAAGCATACCGTTCATAGAGAAGGAAACGAGAGAGTGCAGAATGTAGTGTTACAGTCATAGTTAGGGTGTAGAGAAAGATCAACTTAATGCAAGGTAGGTCCATTCAAAAGTCTGACGGCAGCAGGGAAGAAGCTGTTCTTGGGTCGGTTGGTACGTGACCTCAGACTTTGTATCTTTTTCCCAACGAAAGAAGGTGGAAGAGAGAATGTCTGGGGTGAGTGGGGTCCTTAATTATGCTGGCTGCTTTGCCGAGGCAGCGGGAAGTGTCGACAGAGTCAATGGATGGGAAGCTGGGAGAGTGTGGGAGGAAACTGGAGCACCCGGAGGAAATCCACACAGACACGGGGAGAACGTGCAAACTCCACACAGACAGTGATCCAAGCCGGGAATCGAACCCGGGTCCCTGGCGCTGCGAGGCAGCAGTGCTAACCACTGTGCCACTGTGAGCACTAAGAAATGGACAGTGACTTGGGCCAGTCACGTGGCAATGGGTTGAAAACTCTCGGCGTGTAACTACCAGCGATAGATTTCACACTTCTGTTTGAAGGAGGCTTTGCAAATGTTGATACAATCCCGACAGGGTGTCCCATGGGACGGGAATGTAGGTCACAGCACGGGCGCTATAGTGTTACAGTCCCATCGATACTCCCAGTTAACAAGACTGGGAGCAGACAGTTTGAAAGTTGACTCTCTATTTCCTCTTCTGGCTGAGCTCGGCATGAGGAGGTGGGGGAGTTGCAGCTTTGAACTGGCCCTCCCTCCTCAGCTGCTCCTCCCAGCAGCAGCACAGTGTCAGGGCAACAGTATCTTCACCAAGGAGAGACCAGTCTCCACCCACACAGGCAGCTATCTGAAAGCAGTGACTTTTCTTTCTGGTTGTGAGTCTTTCCCTCATGGCCGGTGAGGGTTGATGCAGAATAGCCGCTCCGAGGGGTTATCACAGACCCGCTGACGGAAAAAGTCAGCAGCATTGTTGCGTTACCAGAGAATCCCCCGCGGGGTGTGAGCACCTCCTGCGAATCACAGAGGGACGCTTTCTGTGATGACTTCAGCCAGGCTAATGAGGTTGGCTTGCTAGAGTATGAACTGCCTGATGAGTCCTAATTGATGGGTAAATCAGGGAGCCTCATGCTCCCTATTTAAAGCAGGTGTGTCAGACTCTCAGCCTGCATCCAGCAGGGAGCAACTGGGGAGCTGGCTGTGTACAGATGTATGATGTAAATAAAGTAACTTGGTGACGGGACTTTCGACTCCGGGGAGTTATTACACTTTCCTTCATTAAAGGTGACTTATAAACACACCAACAATGTTGCCTTGCCTCACCTCCCTCCCTGCACCAATTGCCTTGCTTCACCTCCCTGGACCAATGGCGTTGCTTCACCTCCCTGGACCAATGGCGTTGCTTCACCTCCCTGCACCAATGGCATTGCCTCATCTCCCTGGACCAATGGCGTTGCCTCACCTCCCTGCACCAATGGCCTTGCCTCACCTCCCTGCACCAATGGCCTTGCCTGACCTCCCTGCACCAATGGCCTTGCCTCACCTCCCTGCACCAATGGCCTTGCCTGACCACCCTGCATCAATGGCATTTGCCCGTGTAAACCTCTGTCAGAAATCGGGTGGAGGGTCTTGATTTTTCAGCTGATTTACTGACGCTCTCTACAGTGTCCATCACAGTGTGAAGACTGCTTTGGCAATGTTGTTGTACTAAACGATTTAGCAACAACAGGAAGTATTTAATAACCATCCTGACAACTGATCATTCCATTGATTATCACAAGCCTTCAGTTGTCTGTCCTTTGATAAATTTTTCAGTGCTTAAGGTAGAGTGTTCCCATCCACCCAGCCTGGGTCTGGTCTGTCCAGCAAGATTGACCCTCTGCTGAGCTAAGTGTCTCTGTTTAAAGGGGAAAGTGCCTGGAGTGCTTGTTAATTGAATCAAAGCGATGAAAGACCAATCCTTTTCCTTGTCCTTTCTATCTCGGCCTGTGATAATGACAGGGGCCAGCGTTGGGGTGGGCGGGGGGTCAGCGAGAGGTGAATAGCCCCGCTTGGCCAGAGCACGTGGGAACCTTATGAATCTCGCTTCAGCTGAGAACACTGGCATTCTGTGTGCCCTCGACTGGCCGGTGACACAGAGTGAAAAGGAGGAAGCCAAGAGATTAGCAAAAGAATGATCTGTCCCTGAAGTCTCGCTGTGAGATCGGTGTTGCAGAGCTGGCTGCGGGATGGATCCGCACTCCTGCGTCCAGGAATTAGTGCTTTCACCGCGGTGCATACACATGAGCGCTCGTGAATTTCAGCTGGCTCTTTTGTAGGGGACAATTCCACAAGCAAGACCCTCCCTCGCAGGAGGGAGGGTGACTCTCCGTGGCCTCACGTTGTTTGTGGGGGGGGTAAAGTTTGGTGGACCAGCCCGTGAGGTCTTATAATCCGAGAGTTGTCTTTTCGTCCGGAGATTTCTAACAGACTGTCTGAGTGAAAAGGGGTCCCTGTGAAATAAGGTAGAGTTTCATTCAGCTCCTCGCGTCAGTTGTTAGTCTGGTATCGGTTTTCACAGCTGAATCCCTTTTATTCCGAATGAAAAGTTTCTTTGAAGCAAAGCAAACGGGAAAGGGGGAGGGTTTGTGGAGGCAGCTCCATTGAAGCAGCAAAGTGTAAGTAGGAAGCTGGCCTTTTCATTTGCCTCCAAGAATTTTAACTTTGCTTGTTAATTTCTCTCACAGGAACTGATTGAGGTCGACACTGAGGCGATTTTTGAATTGGCTGCATACATACTACAGGTAAGAACGTTAAAGTTTAGTCTTTGTGTATACCTGGCGTGCAACATTTGCTATGTGTTCTGATGAGTGCAGTTGATTAAAAAATGGTGCATCAGAATACTGGTTAATTGCTGTGTGGAAGGAGCACTGAGTGTATCAGGGGGAGTGCTTTATGTAGTAAAGTTTACCACCTCAGTGCTAAACCTCTGGAGCTTTCAGAACAGAATGGCAAAAGTTGACAAAATTGCACACCCTTCACAAAATCTTTAGTCGCAATGGTGGGGGGGCGGATTTTCTCATCCCGCCCGCCACAGAAATTGTAGCAGGTCGGAAGGAGCGGATCACGCAAAGGTCTGTTGACCTCGGGTGGGACATCCCAGTTTTGGGGTGAGCGCGGCTGGAAAATCCTACCCAGTGTCTCTGTGCAGGCCCGCTCAGAGGTTTAGATCCATAGAGGTTTTACAGCATGGAAACAGGCCCTTCGGCCCAACTTGTCCATGCCTCCCGCTTTTTTTTAGCCACTAAGCCAGTCCCAATTGCCCGCTCTGCAAAAACAGTTTATTGAGCAATGAGGAAATTGCATTTGCCAGTTTGATTTTTGTCTCTCTCCCCAGTTTGTGATTTTGTTGCTTTAACTTATTGAGCAAAAGGCTCACGGAGCCTCTTCTTGATTCACTGACACTGGCTGATGTGGTCAACGTATCTGCCCAATCTCATTGTTCATCTGCACCAATTAATCCCAGTAGTTTATCAGATCCAGCAGGGACGCGGTTGTTCTGGAATTGTCGAGTGCAGCAAATTCTCCCTCCTCGCTGGTCTGTTTGAAGGGAAGTGCAGAGGAAGTGCAGTTGTCATTTGTACTGAATATCTAAAGCTTTACGTCAACATTGTTAGAACAATCCAGCGACAAACAGAGAAAGGAATTGCTTCACAGCATAACTTAAAGCTGCAGCGTAACTCATCTACAACTGCCAGCACTCATTAAACATCACCAGGAAAGACCCACCAGTGTATCTTTGAATTTATGATTCGGCATGTCTTAACAAGCAGAAATGTGAAGGTATCTGCTGAGATTTAAAGATCGAAGCAATTTAAGCTCCTGACAATAGTTCTTTGGGCCCTGGGCTTCTCAAACAACATACTTTTTAAATAAGTTATTATTTATAACCGTTTATAACCATAGGAGGGGCAGATTTCAATTTCTTATATTTGTTGCTGGAATTTGAACATTTCTTTCTATGGAAGGGTCAGAGTCCCTGCAGTTACTGCGTGTGAGACTTTCCAGTGGAGTTCCACTGCCGTGTTAAGCTTCATGCTGGGATAGGCATTCTGGTACATAAGCCGCCTACTCTTTCTCCTGCATGCTGAAGTCCTGATGGCAGATACAATATCAGAGCTGAACCCCGCGGAGATCGTGAGATAGGTCTGCACGGAGGAAACCTGTCAAACCCCTCTGATATCGCCCTGTGAGAATACCAACCCAACCATCTTCCCATTCCAGCAGGAAAAGGGTTCTGAAATGAGCCAGTACCCTGGCCTCAACCGTCCCAGCCACTAATGGGTCTGTACTCACTGGAGTTTCGAAGGATGAGGGGGGATCTTGTTGAAACTTACAGGATACTGCGAGATCTGGATAGAATGGACGTAGAGAGGATGTTTCCACTAATAGAAAAAACTAGAACCAGAGGGCACAACCTCAGGCTAAAGGGACGATCCTTTAAAACCGAGATGAGGAGGAATTTCTTCAGCCAGAGAGTGGTGAATCTGTGGAACTCTTTGCTGCAGAAGGCTGTGGAGGCCAGGTCATTGAGTGTCTTTAAGACAGAGTCAGATAGGTTCTTGATTGATAAGGGGATCAGGGGTTATGGAGAAAAGGCAGGAGAATGGGGATGAGAAAAAAATCAGCCATGATTGAATGGCGCAGCACCGATGGGCTGAATGGCCTAATTCTGCTCCTATGTCTTATGGTCTTATAATCTCCTCTGGGTAAAGAAACACTTATAGGCCTTTCACATAAACTTATGCTTCACAAAGCTTTCTCCTTTTTTTTATTTGTTCACAGGATGTGGGCGTCGCTGGCTGGCCAGCATTTATTGCCCATCACTGAGGGTAGTTGAGAGTCAGCCACACATTGCTGTGGCTCTGGAGTCACAGGTAGGGGGGAAACAGGTAAGGATCGCAAATTTCCTTCCCTAAAGGACATGAGAGAACCAGATGGGTTTTTCGGACAATCGACAATGGTTTCATGGTCGTCAATAGATTCTTAATTCCAGATTTTTTATTGAATTCAAATTCCACATCTGCCGTGGTGGGATTCGAACTCTGGGTCTCTGGATTACTGGTCTATGCCACTGCCTCCCACTGCCCTGCTGCGTAGCGATTGCTGAAAGTATTCCTTCAGGCTTACCTTATTACTTATCTCATATGACTAAAGATCCACTCTGAAGATATTTGTTCTCGATCCAAAGAGTCAGGTTATATCATTGCTACTTAAAGCCCATCCTTCTGACATGAGGGGTTACTTGTTCTCCTCTGTACCTCTGCTGTCAAGCTGTCTACATTGGTTTGCAGGATTGAACAGAGGAGTTCAGGTATTAAGTATCATTTCTGGATCCGTACAGCACCTTAACTCGCACCAAATTCCATTCACCGCCATCCTTGTGCTCAGACATCTAAACCTGGTCTAGCAATATCTCCATTTTAAAAACCGCATCCAATCCCTCCATGGCCGCATCCCCGCCTATTCCTGTCATCTCTTCTGGAGCACAAAGCTCTGAGAGATTGGCGCAGTGGTGCTGTCACTGAAACAGTAATCCAGCGGCTGAGGCTAATGCTGTGGGGACATGGGTTCAAATCTCATCGCCACAGCTGGTGGAATTTAAATTGAATTAACCAATCTGGAATTGGAATCTAGTCTCAGTAATGGTGACCATGCCAACTACCATCGATTGTCGTAAAAACCCATCTGGTTCACTAATGTTCCTTTAGGGAAGGAAATCTGCCATTCTTCCCTCGTCTTGCCTACGTGTGACTCCAGATTCACAGCAATGTAGTTGACTGCCCTTGGAAATGGCCGAACGAGACACTCAGTTCTTCAGCAATTAGGGGTGGGCAACAAATGTTGGCCTTGTCAATAAAAGAAATCTCTGCACTCCTCCAATTATGGCCTTTAGAGCATCCCTGATTGGTGACCATGTCTTCAGCTGTATTCTGGGAAACGAGCCCGGACAAGTGACTGATGTCTCAGTGGGGGACCATTTTGGGAACAGTGATCACAAATCTATAAGTTTCAAGATATGTTTAGAAAAGGATAGAAGTAGTCCCAGAGTGAAAGTATTAAACTGGGAGAATGCTAACTACGCCAGTATTAGGCAGGAACTAGGGAATGTAGACTGGGGGCGGCTGTTTGAGGGTAAATCCACTTCCGGTATGTGGGAGTGTTTTAAAAGTCAGTTGTTAACAATTCAGGACAAGTATGTCCCTGTAAAAATGAAGGATAAAGATGGCAAGATTCGGGAACTCTGGATGACGAGAGAGACTGTGAGCTCAGTGAAAAAGAAGCAGGAGGCATACGTAAATTTTAGGAAATTGAAAAGGGATAAGGCTCTTGAGGAATACAAAGATAGCAGGAATGAGCTTAAATAAGGACTTAGGAGGGCTAAAAGGGGCCATGAAAGGTCCTTGGTAGCTAGGATTAAGGAGAATCCCGAGACTTTTCATATGTATATAAGGAAGAAGAGGATAGCTAAGGAAAGGGTAGATCCACTCAAGGACGGTAGAGGGAATTTGTGTGTGGAGCCAGGTGAGGTGGGTGAGGTCCTTAACGAGTACTTTGCATCAGTATTCACAAAGGAGAAGGATGTGATGGATGGTGAGTGTAGAAAGGAGGATGTTGACATTCTAGGACATGTTGAGATAAAAAGGGAGGAGATATTGGAGGTTTTGAAATACGTTAAGGTGGACAAGTCCCCAGGGCCAGATAGGGTCAATCCCGGAATACTGAGAGAGGAGAAGGAAGAAATTGCTGAGGCCTCGGCCAAAATATTTGTATCCTCTTTGGCCACGGGCGAGGTACCAGAGGATTGGAGAGTAGCTAACATTGTTCCTCTGTTTAAGAAGGGCAGGAGAGACAATCCGGGAAATTACAGCCTGTGAGCCTTACATCAGTGGTGGGGAAATTATTGGAGAAGATTCTTAGGGACAGGATGTACTCACATCTGGAAGAGAATAGGCTTATTAGTGATTGGCAGCATGGTTTTGTAAAGGGGAGATTGTGTCTCACAAACTTGATTGAGTTCTTTGAGGAAGTGACAAGAAAAATTGACCAGGGCAGGGCAGTGGATGCTGTATACATGGACTTTAGTAAAACCTTCGATAAGGTTCCTCACGGCAGGCTGATACAGAAGGTGAAGTCATGTGGGACCCGAGGTGAGCTGGAAGATGGATACAAAACTGGCTTGGGTATAGAAAGCAGAGAGTAGCAGTGGAAGGGTACTTTTCTAACTGGAGGTCTGTGACAAGCAGTGTTCCACAAGGATCAGTGCTGGGGCCTCTGTTGTTTGTAATATATATAAATGATTTGGAAGAAATCTTAGGTGGTCTTATTAGTAAATTTGCAGATGATACAAAAATTGGGGGAGCAGCGGATAATGAGGAGGATTGTCAGAGGATACAGCAGGATATAAATCAGCTGGAAACCTGGGCCAAAAGATGGCAGATGGAATTTAACCCGGACAAATGTGAGGTGATGTGATTTGGAAAGTCTACTGCAAAAGGAAAGTATACAGTAAATGGTAGAGCCCTTAGAAATATTAGCATACAAAGGGATCTAGGTGTGCAGATCCACAGTTACCTGAAGGTGGCAACTCAGGTGGACAAGGTGGTCAAGAAGGCATATGGCATGCTGGCTTTCATCGGTCAGGGCGTGGAGTGTAGGAATTGGAAAATCATGTTGCAGCTGTATAAGACTTTGGTTAGACCGCATTTGGAGTATTGTGTACACTTCATGTCGCCACACTGCCAGAAGGATGTTGATGCATTGGAAAGGGTGCAGAAGAGATTTACCAGGATGTTGCCTGGTTTGGAGGATATGGATTATGAAGAAAGGTTGAACAAACTTGGATTGTTTTCATTGGAGCGTGGGAGGATGAGGGGGGACCTGATAGAGGTTTACAAGATTATGACAGGCTTGGATAGAGTGGATAGTCAGAGTCTTTTTCCCAGGGTCGAAGGTCAATTACTCGGGGCATAGGTTGAAAGTGAGAGGGGGAAAGTTTAAAAGCGATGTAAGGGGTAAGTTTTTCACACAGAGGTTGGTGAATGCCTGGAATGCGCTGCTGGAGGAGGTGGTGGAAGCAGATTCTATAACAATGTTCAAGAGACATCTGGATAGATACATGAATAGGCAGCGAATAGAGGGATACGGAACATGTAGAGGCAAGAAAATATTAGATTAGAGAGGCATCTGTGTCGGCACAGACTTGAAGGGCCGAAGGGCCTGTTCCTGTGCTGTACTGTTCTTTGTTCTTTGTATGGGTCCTAAGCCTTGAAATCCTTCCCTAAACCTCTCCGCCTCTCTTTCTCACTCCTCCTTTGAAGCCTAAACTTTTGGTCACCTGTCCAGATGCCATCTCCGTCTGAGGTTCGGTGTCACTTTTTTCTTGTTAATGCTGTTGTGAAGCACTTTGGGATGTTTTACTATTTGAAAGGCACTACGTAAATATGAGTTGTTGTTGAATTGAACTCAACCGATATGATGGGAAAAACCTGTTTCTGGAACTACCACAGACTCACCATGAACGGTTTTCAGTGGTTAATTCAAAGCCCACTTCATCTTTCCCCCATCGCCCCCTCCCAGGATGCCTTGTCCCCACATGTCCTTGATTGCCAATGAGCCTCACTCAACCCCACTTCCCATGGACTTTACCCCGCAGCGTGGTAACAAGGCCCGGTTAGACCATAAGACATAGGAGCAGAATTAGGCCATTCGGCCCATCGAGTCTGCTCCGCCATTTGATCATGGCTGATAAGTTTCTCAACCCAATTCTCCTGCCTTTTTCCCATAACCCCTGGTCCCCTTATTAATCAAGAACCTATCTATCTCTGTCTTAAATACACTCAATGACCCGGCCTCCACAGCCTTCTGTGGCAATGAATTCCATAGATTCACCAGCCTCTGGCTCGCTAGTTAGTTACTGTGGCACAATTCTGCCATTAGTGGGCAGATGATTGGTAAACATTCGATGGTTCCCACTAAAGTCAGACTGGGAATTAAAATCAGTTTGGAGATTGCCATGTTTTAAGTGAATCAGTCTCTGTTGAAATCAGCAATAAGAAGTTTAACAACACCAGGTTAAAGTCCAACAGGTTTATTTGGTAGCAAAAGCCACACAAGCTTTCGAGGCTCTGAGCCCCTTCTTCAGGTGAGTGGGAATTCTGTTAATTCCAGAGATGTGCGGGTTAGTTGGATTGGCCATGCTAAATTGCCCCTTAGTGTCAGGGAGACTAGCTAGGGTAAATGCATGGGGCTATAGAGGCAGGGCCTGGGTGGGATTGTGGTCGGTTCAGACTCGATGGGCCAAATGGCCTCCTCCTGCGCTGTAGGGATTCTATGATTCTATTTTCCTATGCAGATGTGTATTTATCTTTCCCCAGCCAATGGGAACAGTTTTCTGGCCAGAAACACTCACGGATTTCTTACAGGGTCGTGACCCTGTGATGCAATCAGCTGCCCACACAGTCTCAGAGAGACGTGGACCACGAGAGACTGGAAGAAACACTGACTGTAAAAACATCATCACAAAGATCGTTTTCAGTGACAGTGTGGACTGGAGGTGGCTAAGCGAGTGTTTCACAGCAAGCACTGGCTGTGAGGAATAATGAAAAGCATGGGAGGTATTAAACACAACAGAACACTTTCCCAAACCCCATTCCCGTGTCCCCACTGAGGAACACATGAGGAAGTTCAGTGTCACTGAATTTCGCCATGGCAACCTCACCCACACCCCACACCCACAATGCAACAGGCAGCTCACATTCCTGAACACTTTGGAAAATCTTCCCCAGATTCTGTGCATAGAATCATAGAAGCCCTACAGTGCAGAAGGAGGCCATTCAGCCCATCGAGTCTGCACTGACTCTCTGAAAGAGCTTCTTACCCAGGCCTACCCCGTGCCCTATCCCGGTAACCCCGCACATTTACCCCACTAATCCCCCCAACCTACACATTTTGAGACACTGAGGGGCAGTTTAGCATGGCCAATTCACCTAACCCGCACGTCTTACTATACTATGGAAGGTCTGACCCTGGAAAGTTCTGAAGAACAAAGGGACCTTGGCATGTTTGTTGATAGATCTCTGAAGGCGGAAAAGCTGGTTAATATGCTGGTGAAAAAGGCATCTGGCACACTCGCCTTTATCAATCAGGGTATGGATTACAAAACCAGAGAGATCATGATGGAGTCGTATAGAACTTTGGTGAGGCCACAGCTGGAGTACTGTGTGCAGTTCTAGTCACCACACTATAGGAAGGACAAGAACGCACTGGAAGGGGTGCAGAGGAGATTCACCAGGATGTTGCCTGGGATGGAACATTTAAGTTATAAAGAGAGGTTGGATAGGCTTGGGTTGTTTTCTCTGGAGCAGAGAAGACTGAGGGGTGATCTGATTGAGGTGTTCAAGATTATGAGGGGCATGGACAGGGTGGATAAGGAGCAGCTGTTCTCCTTCGTTGAAGGATGAGTTATGAAGGTACACAGGTTAAAAGTGAGGGCTGGGAGATTTAGGGGGGATTTGAGGAAAAACGTTTTTTCTCAGAGGGTGGTGATGGTCTGGAATGCGCTGCCTGGGAGGGTGGTGGAGGCGGGATGCCTCACATCCTTTAAAAAATACCTGGATGAGTACTTGGCACGCCATAACATTCAAGGCTATGGACCAAGTGCTGGCAAGTTCTATAGAGCGGAGGAGGATGAGAGGTGACTTAATAGAGGTTTATAAGATGATGAGGGGGATAGATAGAGTGGGCATTCAGAGACTATTTCCTCAGGTGGATGTAGCTGTTACTAGGGGGCATAACTATAAGGTTCATGGTGGGAGATATAGGAGGGATGTCCGAGGAAGGTTCTTTACTCAGAGAGTGGTTGGGGTGTGGAATGGACTGCCTGCTGTGATAGTGGAGTCGGACACTTTAGGAACTTTCAAGCGGTTATTGGATAGGCACATGGAGCACATCAGAATGATAGGGAGTGGGATAGCTTGATCTTGGTTTTGGACAAAGCTTGGCACAACGTCGAGGGCCGAAGGGCCTGTTCTGTGCTGTACTGTTCTATGTTCAGTGGGATTAGGTGGGCAGGTCAGGGCATTTCATGCATCGGTGCAGCCTCGATGGGCCGAAGGGCCTCTTCTGCACTGCAGTATTCTGTGATCTTTAGATGCAATTTGCCTTTTCTTGTAATGGGGACATTACCGGAACACCATTAATTTTCACATATACACTGATGGATTTACGGGAAGGGGCAGGAGATTTAGAGGGGATGTGAGGAAATTTATTTTCACCCAGAGGGTGGTGGGAATCTGGAACTCTGCTTGAAAGGATGGTGGAGGCAGAGGCCCCCATAACATTTAAGAAGTATTTAGATGAGCACTTGCAATGCCAAGCATACAAGGCTATGGGCCAAGTGCTGGAAAATGGGATTAGAATTATTAGGTGGTTGTCTTTGACTGGCACAGACGCAATGGGCCGAAGGGCCTTTTCTGTGCTGTTGACCTCCATGACTCAATGAGTGAGGACACTCAGCTCTGCCTCGCCACCTCCTCTCTCCATTCCTCCTCTACTGTTGCTAAATGATCAGGCTGCTTATCCCACATCCAGGACTGGATGAGCAGAAATTTCCTCCAATTAAATGTTGAGTGGACTGAGGCTATTGATTTTGGTCCCCGCTCCAAACCCCACTCCCTAACTACCGACCCCATCCCGCTCCAAACCCCACTCCCTAACTACCGACCCCATCCCGCTCCAAACCCCACTCCCTAACTACCGACCCCATCCCGCTCCAAACCCCACTCCCTAACTACCGACCCCATCCCGCTCCAAACCCCACTCCCTAACTACCGACCCCATCCCGCTCCAAACCCCACTCCCTAACTACCGACCCCATCCCGCTCCAAACCCCACTCCCTAACTACCGACCCCATCCCGCTCCAAACCCCACTCCCTAACTACCGACCCCATCCCGCTCCAAACCCCACTCCCTAACTACCGACCCCATCCCGCTCCAAACCCCACTCCCTAACTACCGACCCCATCCCGCTGCAAACCCCACTCCCTAACTACCGACCCCATCCCGCTCCAAACCCCACTCCCTAACTACCGACCCCATCCCGCTCCAAACCCCACTCCCTAACTACCGACCCCATCCCGCTCCAAACCCCACTCCCTAACTACCGACCCCATCCCGCTCCAAACCCCACTCCCTAACTACCGACCCCATCCCGCTCCAAACCCCACTCCCTAACTACCGACCCCATCCCGCTCCAAATCCCACTCCCTAACTACCGACCCCATCCCACTCCAAACCCCACTCCCTAACTACCGACCCCATCCCGCTCCAAACCCCACTCCCTAACTACCGGCCCCATCCCGCTCCAAACCCCACTCCCTAAGTACCGACCCCATCCCGCTCCAAACCCCACTCCCTAACTACCCACCCCATCCCGCTCCAAACCCCACTCCCTAACTACCGACCCCATCCCGCTCCAAACCCCACTCCCTAACTACCGACCCCATCCCGCTCCAAACCACATTCGCTAACTGCCCACCCCATCCCGCTCCCTGGCTGAGACTAAGGCAGTTTGTGCTTAACCTTGGTGTCAGTTGATTCGGAGGTGAGCTTGCAACCTCATTTTGCAGCGTCACTCAAAACCCCAATCCCACCTCCATAACATTGCCAGACTCAGCCCCTGTCTCAGTTGTTCTGCGGCTGAAACCCCCGTCCATACTTTTGTTTTTTCTGAACTCAGTTTTTCCAAAGCGTTCCTGACGGCTCTCCCACTTTCTACCCTTCGGAAACTTGTGGTTATCCAAAACTCTACTGCCAGTGTCCTAATGTGCCTTGTCATCAGGCTTTGCTTTCTCGTGCTCCAGTGAAAGGCCTGGGGTTGTTTTATTATGTTAAAAGTACAGAATAAATATAAAGCTGCAGTATCTCATTACCAGACTGACAGAGAGGGTTGAATTGTGCCCACCTTTTGGTGATGGGCCGGAAGCTGGAAAGACACCGGCTGTTGTGCTCAATATGCTGCCATCACCATGTCATTGTGGCAGCAATAGTGTAAGTACAGAGTGACCACCCGCCTGCCTGCCACAGCCTGTTAACCTGATTCAGGGCATCTTGCTGCCTCTTTTTTTCCGGCAGCTGAGCTCTCCTCTGTCCTGTGGGGAGACTGTTCAGTGAAACCTGGTGGCTCCCATCGGGGCAGGGTTTGACTTCCTCTTCCAAAGCACTCTTCGCCCCATTGAGGGGTCTCTGGCTGCAATATACTTCCTACTCAACCTCACCTAACCCTCTCCGCGGGCACGTAGTATCATAGAATGAAGAAGGAGGCCATTCGGCCCATCGAGTCTGCACCGATCACAATGCCACCCAGGCTCCAAACCCATAACCCCATGCATTTATCCTAGCTAGTCCCCCTGACGCTAATGGACAATTTAGCATGGCCAATCTACCAAACCTGCACATCTTTGGAGTGTGGGAGGAAACAGGAGAACCCGGAGGAAACCCACGCAGACATTGTTTTTTTAATTATTATTTTGTGGGATGTGGGTGTCGCCAGCTAAGCCAACAATTTTGTTACCCACCCCTAACTTCCCCTTGAGAAGGTAGTCATGAGTCACCGTCTGGAACCACTTCAGTCTGTGTGGAATAGGTACATTTCCACTCCATCTGACGAAGGAGCAGCGCTCCGAAAGCTTATGGTATTTGCGACCAAATAAACCTGTTGGACTTTAACCTGGTGTTGTGAGACTTCTTACTGTGGAATAGGTACATCCACAGTGCTGTTAGAGCAGGAGCTCCAGGATTTTTGACCCAGCGACAGTGAAGGAATGGCGATGTATTTCCAAGTCAGGGTGGCGAATGACTCAGAGGGGAACTTCCACATGGCGTATGTTCCTAAGTATCGGCTGCCCTTGTCCTTCCTGATGGTAGAGGTCACAGGTTTAGATGGTGAAGTGTAGCCCCAGCAATGACCACCACATCCGGTGGTGCTGCTGAGCTGCTCACCCTCTGTTTGATTCTTCAGTAGGGATCAGAGCCCTCTCTATTCAATTAACTGCCTTGACGAAATGTAGCCCTGAGTGTCACTGCCTCCCAGAGCAGAGTCACCCCCTGCTTTCCACCCCAACAGGGGGACTTCAGCCTTCTGGTACGTAAATTTCAGCCCAAAGATTATTTGGATAATCGTAGAGAAAGTAATGTCAAGTCTTCCCACTTCAAAATAACTGGAGTGACACAAAACAACCAACAATGTTCAATCTTAGCAAGCAACACCTTCTAAACTCTGTGGATTTTGTTCTATTGCAAATATTAAGTGTAATGACTTGAATAAGGCCCAGGAGGTGGGCCTCTTGGAGTATGAGCTCCCTGATTGAGGTAATGATTGCCTGCCCAATCAGGGAGTCTCACCTGTATATATATATATATTGAGGAGTGTTGGGTGTACTGGCACTCCAGATTCTGACTTTGTACCTGAAGCATTCATCGGAGTGGAGATAAGTTTGTAAATAAAGGGAATCTGGTGAAAGAACTCTGGTTTCTAAGGAGTTATTTCATTGAGAGACGAGGCATTGGCCAGATTTCTCCGCCCTTGGCCACGGCTGGGATTCTCCGGTCCCGCTGCAGTGGATGGAGATTTGGCTGAACGGTAAATTCTCCATTCTCGCTGGCAGCGGCAGTGAGGCGTGAACTGCCGGAGAATTCCGGCCATTATGTTTTAGTGATGTTTCAATCACAGCCATTGACCACGGAGTAAAGAATGCTGAATACATGGTACCAGAGGGTTTGCGCTGCTGTCATTCCTTGAGTTCATGTCAATTCCAGAACACTAAAAGCTCGGGATTGTGTCGACAATATTAACTCAACGCGGTGAGAAATCCACGAGGGTACAGGCAGGTGAAGGGACTGTTGTGATGTTGCAGGAATTGGGTGGAAAGTTTAACTAACCAGTGGTCTTCTCTCTTCATCTCTTGCAGGAAGCGAAAGGAGATTATTCAAGGTAAGATTGGACAAGCTGTTTTGTGAGTGACGTGTGATAGACGCTGGGAGGTTTTGTTGGTGATTATTTGCAAAGCATAGTTTACCCTTCAGCTGTTTTCAGCCAACGCATTTATGCAGCTTTTTGTGAGGAAGTGGTGCTTTCTATTAATATTCACGGCAAAAATTAAGTGGCTGTAATAGAGTTGTCTTCTTTTGTTAAGGTTTGAGATGTATCTGCTCTCACTGTTCCATCATTGTATTGCCATCATTTGCTGGTGCACAGAAACCACGAACATACCTTCCTCGTGTTTGCCGGGACTCACTCAGGAAATGTTGACTTGATAAGAGTACCACACAAAGGCTGGTTAACAAAACTGCAGCGAGTGGAATAGGTGGGTCAGTGTCAGCGTGGATTAAAAAATGGCCTGAGAACAGAAACCAGCAAGTCTTGGTAAACAGTTATTTTTCAGACTGAAGGATGGTTGACAGTGGTGTTCCCCAAGGATCAGTACTAGGATTACTGAGTTGTTTATGTACATATATAGGAATGACATGATGACAATGGAATGACAACGTCAATATTTGCCAGTTCTGGAGGTGCAGCAGACAGTGAGGATGAAACCAATTATATTGCAACAGGACGCAGGTAGGCTGACAGAATGGGCAGGTGAATGACGGATGGAATTTAACACAGAGAAGTAGGAGGTGATGCATTTCAGCAGAAGGGTCAAGGAGAGGCACCATGGACTTAATGACACAATTCTAAAAAGTGCGCAGGGACAGAGGGGCTCGGGGGTTCATGTGCATCGATCTTTGAAGGCAGCAGGACATACTGAGAGAGTGGCTAGCGACACTTTGGGGATCTTGGCCTTCATAAATAAAAAACCAGGGAAGGCATGCTGAAATTTTATAAAGCTCTAATTAGGCCACAAGCAGAGTGTTGCGTCTGGTTCTGATCACCAAGGTTTAGGAAGGAAATGAAAGTCTTTGACAGAATGCAGAGGAGATTGGGGTTCCAGGGATAAGGGATTTTAGTTACAAGGTTAGGGTTGGAAAAGCTGGAGTTGTTCTCCTTGGAGTGAAGGAGGTTGCGGGGAGATTTGATACAAGATTATAAGAGATTTAGATAAGAAAGACAAAGAAAAACTGATCCCATTGGCTGGCAGTGCAAGGACTTGGGAAGACAAATTTAAGGTTATGGCCAAGAGATACAGAAGGGATGTGAGGAAGAACTTGCTTTACACAGTGAGTGGTGATGACCTGGACACTGCCTACAAGAGTTACGGACGCTGATATAATTAATGATTTCAAGAAAAAACTGGATGAACATTTGAGGGAAATAAATGTGCAAGGTTCCGGGAGCCAAGCAGGGGAATGCGACTGACTAGCTTGTTCTGGGGAGAGAGACAGCATGGGTTCAATGGGCTGAATGGCCACCAGCTGTGCTGTAAATGACCCTCTGACTCAAAACGACTGTCTGCAAACCTTGATCATCTTGTCTGGGACTCTAAGAAAACATCGGTTTGGAAGCTTTTAGTTGCTGGAGATAAACAAGGCACCAGAAACACAGGTTGATTTTTCCATGTCCGTGACAATTCAGGGTCTATGAACATAACCGCGAGTTTAGAATTACACTAACAACCAGTTTAAGATTATCAGTTGGGCAGTATGGTGGCACAGTGGTTAGCACTACTGCCTCACAGCGCCAGGGACCCAGGGTCGATTCTGGCCTTGGGTGATTGTCCGTGTGGAGTTTGCACATTCTCCCCATATCTGCATGGGTTTCCTCCGGGTGCTTCGGTTTCCTCCCACACTCCAAAGATTTTCAGGTTAGGTGGATTGGCCATGCTAAATTGCCCCTTGGTGGTCCAAGATGTGTAGGTTAGGGGGATTAGCCATGGGAAATGTGTGGGGTTACAGGGATAGGGCGGACGGTAATGCCTGGGTGGAATGTTTTTTCGGAGAGTCAGTGCAGACTCAATGGGCTGAATGGCCTTTTTCTGCACTGTAGGGATTCTGTGGGTTCACAGTGTAGCTCATTTTCACTCACACAGACATGTCCACTGCAGACAGAAAGAATATGTCCATGCTCCTTTTTCAACTAAACAATAGCTTGGGGCACAGCTATTCCCTGGTGCATTTCCCCAGCAATGGCTTTACCCAATCAGTGGTGACTTGCCTGGTTTTAATTGAAAAAAAACATGGCCGTTCACTGTTACCTGGTGCATTTGCCATAGCAACACCAATCAGAGTCCACTTTCCCACCATTCAGCATCCTTTTCTCGTGCAGTATAAATTGTTTTTCCCTTTAATATTTGGTATTCTTGTTTCTGAATGGAGGGCTGTGACAAGTGGCGTTCCTCAGGGATCAGTGCTGGGACCTTTGCTGTTTGTAATATGTATAAATGATTTGGAAGAAAATGTAACTGGATTGATTAGTAAGTTTGCGGATGACACAAAGGTTGGTGGATTTGCGGATAGCGATGAGGACCATCAGAGGATACAGCAGGATATAGATAGGTTGGAGGCTTGGGCGGAGAGATGGCAGATGGAATTTAATCCGGACAAATATGAGGTAATGCATTTTGGAAGGTCTAATACAGATAATAATACACAGTAAATGCCAGAATCCTTAAGAGTATTGATAGGCAGAGAGATCTGAAAGTGGCAACGCAGGTGGAGAAGGTAGTCAAGAAGGCATACGGCATGCTTGCCTTCATCGGCCGGGGCATTGAGTTTAAAAATTGGCAAGTCATGTTACAGCTTTATAGAACCTTAGTTAGGTTGCACTTGGAATATAGTGTTCAATTCTGGTCACCACACTACCAGAAGGATATGGAGGCTTTGGAGAGGGTACAGAAAAGATTTACCAGGATGTTGCCTGGCATGGAGGGCATTAGCTATGAGAAGAGGTTGGAGAAACTTGGTTTGTTCTCACTGGAACGACAGGTTGAGGGGCGACTTGATAGAGGTCTATAAGATTATGAGAGGCATGGACAGAGTGGATAGTCAGAAGCTTTTTCCCCGGGTGGAAGAGTCAGTTACTCGGGGGCATAGGTTTAAGGTGCGAGGAGCAAGGTTTGAAGGAGATGTACGAGGCAAGTTTTTTACACAGAGGGTGGTGGGTGCCTGGAACTCGCTGCCGGGGGAGGTAGTGGAAGCAGATACGATAGTGACTTTTAAGGGGCTTCTGGACAAATACATGAATAGGATGGGAATAGAGGGATATGGACCCTGGAAGGGTAGGTGGTTTTAGTTCAGTTGAGCAGCATGGTCGGTGCAGGTTTGGAGGGCCGAAGGGACTGTTCCTGTGCTGTAATTTACTTTGTTCTTTGTTTGTTGTTTGTTTTTTCTAAAATTCATTTACGAGGTGTGAGTGCTGCTGGCGCGGGCCAACATTTTATTGTCCATCCCTAATTGCCTCCGGTTGAGTGAATTGCAGAGTGGAGTTGAGGGTCGACCACGTTGCTGTGGGTCTGGAGTCACTTTGGGGCCAGGCTGTGGAAGGCTGACATTTCCCTTCCCGAAAGGACATTACTGAGCCAGATGGGTTCTGATGACAGGCTGGGTGTTTCATGGTCACTGTTACAGATACAAGCTTTTCATTCCAGAATTAATAATGATCTGAATTTAAACTCTGCAGCTGCTATGGTTCAGGGTTTGCTCTGAGCTACATCAAAGGATAGCAGTTTCTTTATCAAGATGTCTTTAACCCTTGCTGTGTATGTACCCAATATTTATGTATTTGTTCGGGAAGTTTAGCAATTTGAGTTTTAACCAAGTTAAACGACACTCTGATTGCTTGGAGTCTGTCCGTTGCTTTAGTGTCATCCTGGGCCAGTGGTTCCAATTTAGATTGCAGATGCACGATAGAATGTGGATGGCATTCTGCATTTCTTATGTGCCATTAAGCTGATGAAGTGAGAACATGTCCTGACGTTACTCTGCACTGTGGCAGCCACCAGCATGCACAGATGGCACTTGATGTGTTTTCCACATTAGGAATTCTCCAAAGTGATAAATACTCAGAGTGCAAAATGCTTGTTTGATTTGCCTGGTCTTTACGCTCAGTATGACAGACCCACTTTACTGGCTCACAGCCACTTCCTACCACTGAATTGATTACAGATGCTATCAACTCATTCTCGTTTGTCTTAAATAACTATTCAGCATTCCCCCACACCATGACTTATCTCAAACAGGTGTTTTAAGTTTTCCCCGGTGGTTTATCGAGTAACCACGAGACCCAGTGTCACGCTGAGGCTACTGACCAGGAAGGAAGTTGGTTTCATCCCTGCTGTTTCATGTTTGAGTGACAGATGGAGAGACGTCCTCGTGTCAGGAAGGGAGGCTATGAAAGCGCTCCTGATGCAGTCCACTTCTTCCGATTCATTTCTTTATTTGTGGAAATTTTGTTTACTCATTGGGGATTTTGATGGTTTATCCCATCCATTGACTGCCTACACTTCCCTCGAAAAAGCAGCCATCATAATCAAAGACCCCACACACCCCGGACATTCTCTCTTCCACCTTCTTCCGTCGGGAAAAAGACACAAAAGTCTGAAAACACGTACTTAGCGACTCAAGAACAGCTTCCTCGCTGCTGCTGTCAGACTTTTGAATGGACTTACCACATACAAGCTGATCTTCCTCCACAGCCTAGCTATGACTGTAATACTATAACCTGCACCCTCTCCTTTCCTTCCCTATGTACTCTATAAACGGTATGCTTTATCTGTATAGCACACAAGAAACAATACTTTTCACTGTATCCCAATACATGTCAATAATAAATCAATTCAACTCGATTCAAATTACTAAAATGCCTGCCCGAGGGAAGAGTCCAGGTCCAACTTTATTGTTGGTCACTCAGCAGAGAGGTTTCTTCTGGCAAGTGATTTCTGCCGCTCCTGTTTCGATGTTTCGGAGTATCGGAGTGAGCCGGTCTGAGAGACACGTTTCAGGCTTCATTCCCCAGCCTGTGATGTATCAGGGGCTGGAAAACATTGACACGTGCTTAAAAAAGAAACAAAAGACTTGTATTCACACTCCTCTTTCCATGGCCACAGGATGTTCCAAAACATGTTACAGCCAGTGAAATCCTTTCTACAATAAACAAAAAGAGAAAATGCTGGAAAAACTCAACACATCTGGCAGCATCTGTGCAGAGAGAAACAGAGTTCATGTTTCGAATCCATATGACTCTTCTTAGAGTTCTTGCAGTATAGTCACTGTTGTAATGTAGGAAACATGGCAGCCAATTTCTGCAAGCTCCCACAAACAGCAATACAATTTTTTTTTATTCGTTCGTGGGACATGGAAATCGCTGGCTGGGCCAGCATTTATTGCCCATCCCTAGTTGCTCGGGGGCAGTTGAGAATCAACCACATTGCTGTGGCTCTGGAGTCACATGTGGGCTAGATCGGGTAAGGACAGCAGATTTCCTTCCCTAAAGGACATTAGTGAACTTTTCATTGTATCCCAACAGTCAATAATGGATTTTTGCGACAGTTAGGGACGGCACGTTGGCACAGTGGTTAGCACTGCGGCCTCACAGCGACAGACCTGGGTTTAATTCCGGCCTCAGGTCACTGTGTGGAGTTTGCACGTTCTCCCCGTGTCTGCATGGGTTTCCTCCGGGTCCTCTGGTTTCCTCCCACAGCCCAAAGATGTGCAGGTTAGGTTGATTGGCCTTGCTAAATTGACCCTAGTGTCAGGGGGATTAGCAGGGTAAATGCGTGGGGTTACGGGAAGAGGGCCTGGGTGAGACTGTGGTCGGTGCAGACCCGATGGGCTGAATGGCCTCCTTCTGCACCGCTGGGATTCTATGATTTTAACAATGGTTTCATGGTCATCAGTAGATTCTTAATCCAGGTATTTATTATTCAATTCAAATTCCACCATTGCTGTGGCGCGATTTGAACCTCGATTCCCAGAACATTAGCTGAGTTTCTGGATTGATAGTCTAGCGATAATACGACTAGGCCATTGCCTCCCCTAGACCAAATAATCTGTTCTTGTGATATTGATGTTGGTCCGAGGACACCTGGGATAACTCCTCTGTTCTTCAAAGTGGTAGCCACGGGATCTTTTATATCACTCGAAAGACAGCACATCCAACAGTGCAGCACTCCCTCAGTGCAGCACTGGATTGACAGTCTAGACTTCTCTGCTCATGTCCTGGAGTGAGACTTGAACCCACGACCCCATGACCTGCTGAGCCGCTGTGAAATTGGGCGTGGATCAAACTGAGCTTGGCTGTCACCCTTCCGCAGTCGAATACCTCGCCAACATTCACGGGGTGGACTCCCCGAAGAAGGATGATGACTTGTTGATGATCAGTACAGCATCAAAACAACCATAGTGAGCCGGGAACCTGAGGAGAAGATGACAGCGATGAGAAAAAAGAGGAACTTTGGTAAATAGAGCCACAAGGTCCAACACAACATTTGGAATATTATCTGAAAGGATTCCCTGATTGACCTGTTCCAAATGTCAGGTGTCCGAATCACAGCAATCCACAGAAACCTTCCTCCTGCCGCCTCTGCTCTGTCCAATAGCTTGGATATGTTTCAGTAACGTTGGCCGGAATTTTACCGGCACGCCCGCCCCGAATCTGGGGACAGGCGAGGCTTGGAGAGCAGCATTCTCCGCCGGCCTCGGGCGGGATCGTACGAACCTCGGGCGGACGTGCTAGTAAAATTTCGCTCAGGATTGATCTTCTAACTGCAGCCTCCCCTCTCCGCCTCAGCAAAGTTCATTCTTGTATTACACGGCGTGAGAACGAAGGAACTAAAACATTTTGACTTGGCCTCGGCTTAGTTTGCATTTTGATGGATTTGTAATAAAATCGACAGTCAAGGCGCAGTGAATAAATTACAGAGGTTTGAGACCGAGAGTTCAGAAATCCTTTAACCACTTGGCAAATTGTGTGCAAATAGGGTGGACATCAAACTCCACAGGCAACCACATAAAACTAAACTTTAATTTTAATTAAAAACTGGAATGTAGCTTGTAAACAGTGCAAAATTTGCCATGTGGACAGGAGGAATGCATGGAGCCAGTAAATTAAACAGAAACAAAGATTCCTGCCAAGAACGTTAATTAAACGCATTGCCGTGCTGTTGAGTTTATCCCCACTGTGATGTTTGTTTAAAGCCAATCCCAGTCTTTCAGGAAGCCACAGAAGACCTGCTCTTTCAAATACTTTGTTTATTTGTGGAAATATTGTTTACTCGTTTGGGATTTTGATGGTTTTATCGTTAAATTACTAGAATGCCGAGGGAAGCGTTCAGGTCCAACTTTATTGTTGGTCACTCAGCAGAGAGGTTTATTCTGGCAAATGATTTCTGCCGCTCCTGTTTCGATGTTTCGGAGTATCGGAGTGAACCGTTCTGAGAGGCAAGTCCCTGGCTTCAGTCCCCAGCCCGTGGGTGCATCCTCAACGGGTCAGCAGCAGAGATTATTCAGTACGTCTACGTTAAGATCAGTACATGAGTGAGAGAGGATCTTAGATCGGAAGATCAAATCAGTTTGGGTGGAGCAAGGGTACAGCAAGGGGCAGCAAACTTTGGTCGGAGTTGTTTATGGGTTACCAAAGAGTAGTGGCAATGTAGGGAATGTTACAAACCAGGAAATTACAGGTGCATGTAACAAAGGCAATACAGTAATCATAGGGGACACCAACCTACATATAGACTGGATAAACCTAATTAACACTGACACTGACGGGGATAAATTCTTGGAATGTATATGTGAAAGTTTTCTAAAACAGTATTTTGAGGAACCAGCCAGAGGGAGGGTTATTTTAGATCCAAGGTTGTGCAACGAGAAAGGGCTAATTAATGATTTTGTTGGAAAGGCGGCGGCAGCACGGTGGCACAGTGGTTAACACTGCTGCCTGACAGCGCCAGGGACCCGGGTTCGATTCTGGCCTCGGGTCACTGTCTGTGTGGAGTCTGCACGTTCTCCCCGTGTCTACATGGGTTTCCCCCGGGTGCTCCGGTTTCCTCCCACACTCCAAAGGTGTGCAGGTTAGGTGGATTGGCCATGCCAAACTGTCCATTAGTGTCAGGGGGATTAGCAGGGTCAATATATGGGATTACAGGGTGGGATCATTGTCGGTGCAGGCTCGATGGGTCAAATGGCCCACTTCTGCCCTGTGGGGCTTCTATGATTCTATAAGTCTTCAGAGAAGAGTGACCATGACATGGAAGAATCTTCCATGAAGTTTGAAAATGAGTAGTTCAACCTGAAAGGAGGGTCTTTACACAAAGGAAACAATGAAGCTATGAGGGACAAGCTGGCAGAGGTAGATTGGGAAACTATATTCAAGGGTATGATTGTACAGGCAATAGCCAGCATTTAAGGAATTAACACATGGTTTGCAACAAATTTACATCCCCCCTTACAAAAAGCCAGCAGGAAAAGTGATCCAACCATGACGAACAAGAGAAGTTAAGGATTCTATCAGCTCAAGGGAAGAGACATATAAAGTTGCCAAGAAAGTAGAGGATTGGGAGCATTTTAAAATTCAGCAAAGGAGAACTAAGAAGTTGATAAAGAAGAAAATAAAATATGGAATTAAACTAGCGAGAAACATGAAAACAGATCATAGAAATCATAGAAACCATACAGTGCAGAAGAAGGCCATTCGGCCCATCGAGTCTGCACCGACCACAATCCCACCCAGGCCCTACCCCCACATATTTACCCACTAATCCCTCTAACCTACGCACCTCAGGGGCAATTTTTAACCTGGCCAATCAACCTAACCCGCACATCTTTGGACTGTGGGAGGAAACCGGAGCACCCAGAGGAAACCCACGCAGACATGAGGAGAATGTGCAAACTCCACACAGACAGTGACCCAAGCCGGGAATCGAACCCGGGACCCTGGAGCTGTGAAGCAGCAGTGCTAACCACTGTGCTACCGTGCCGCCCCATGTGCTGCAGATGGAAAAACTACTATAGGTCTGTAAAAAGGAAAATGTTAGTGAAGACAAGTGTGGGCCCTTTATAAGCAGAGGCAGGAGAATTTATAATGGGGAATAAGGAAATGGCAGAGAAACTAAAATACTTTTGTGTCTGTTTTTACAGAGGAAGATACAAAGAAACCTCTGAAATGTTGGGGAACCAGGGGACTAGTGAGATTGAGGGTCTGACTGAAATGAGTCATAGAGGTTTACAGCATGGAAACAGGCCCTTTGGCCCAACTTGTCCATGCCACCTTTTATTTTAAACCCCCAAGGTAATCCCAACTTCCCACTTTTGGCCCATGTTCCTCTATACCCATCGTACCCATGTAACTATCTAAATGCTTTTTAAAAGACAAAATTGTACCCGCCTCTACGACAACCTCTGGCAGCTTGTTCCAGACACTCACCACCCTCTGTGTGAAAAAATTGCCTCTCTGGACACTTTTGTATCTCTCCCCTCTCACCTTAAACCAATGCCCTCTAGTTTTAGACTCCCCTACCTTTGGGAAAAGATATTAACTATCTACCTTGTCTATGCCCCTCATTATTTTATAGACCTCTATAAGGTCACCCCTCAGCCTCCTACACTCCAGAGGAAAAATGTCACAGTCTATTCAGCCTCTCCTTATAACTCAATCCATCAAGTCTCAGCAGCATCCTAGTAAATCTTTTCTGCACTCTTTCTAGTTTAATAATATCCTTTCTATTAGTATTAGTTAAAAAGTAGTGTTGGAGAAATTAATGAGGCTTAAAGTTGATCGTTTCCGTGGAGCCGATGGTTTACATCCCAGAGTGTTGAAGGTGGCTGTGGAGATGGTGGATGCATTGGAGATCTTCTTTCAAAATTCTGCAGATTCTGGAATGGTATCTGCAGATTGGAGGGTGGCAAATGTAACGCCAAGATTTAAGAAAGGAGAGAGGGGGGAAACCTGTTAGCCTTACATCAGTAGTAGAGAATCTATTCCAAAGAATGTGGTAACTGGGCACTTAGAAAATAATGGTGAGATTGGGCAGAGACAGGGTAGATTTATGGAAGGAAAATTATGTTTGAAATGTGGAGTTATTTGAGATTGTAGTGAGCAGGATGGATAAGGGAGAACCATTGGATGCCCTGTTTTCAGAAGGTTCTCAATGAGGTCAAACATTGGAGATTCTTTGGGACAATTAGAGCACATGGGATTGGGGGTAATAGACTGAGATGGATTGAGGATTGGTTAACTGGAATGTAAGTTGTGAGGAAGTTGCAAGGAGGCTTCAAGCGGATGTGGATGGGCTAAATGAATGGATAAGAACATGGCAGATGGAATATAATGTGAATAAGTGTAGTTATCCACTCTGGGAGAAAAAACAGAAAGACAGAACATTTCTTGAATGGTGAAAGGTTGGGACATGTTGATGTCCAAAGGGACCTGAGTGCCCTTGTTCAGAAGTCACTAAAAGCTAGTGTGCAGGTGCAGCAAGAAATTAGGCCTGTTGGCCTTCATCACGAGGGGATTTGAGAAAAGGAGTAAAGATGTTCTTGCTGCAGCTGTACAGGGCCACACCTGGAGTATTGTGCACAGTTTTGGTCTCCCTATCGAAGGAAGGATATTGTTGCCATAGAAGGAGTGCAACAGATAATCATCAAGCTAATCCCTGGGATGTTGGAATTGTCGTAAGAGGAGAGATTGTGGGAGTGTGAGTTGTGAGGATGATGCAAAGAGGCTTCAGAGAGATTTAGACAGTCTGAGTGAGTGGACAAGAACGTGGCAGGTGGAATTTAATGTGGAAAATGTGAAGTTATCCGCTTTGGTAGGAAAACCAAATGCAGTGTATTTTGTAAACGGAGAGATTGGGAAATGTTGATGGCCAGAAAGACTTGGGTGTTGTTCACAAGTCTTTGTGGGCGAACATGCAGGTGGCACAAGCAATTAGGAAGCAAATGGTACGTTAGGCTTTATTGCAAGGGGACTTGAGCATAGGAATAATTGTTGCCTTTGTTGTGTAGAGCCTTGGTGAGACCACACCTGGAGTATTGTGTAGAGTTGTGGTCTCCTTACCTAAGGAAGGATATCCTGGCCATAGAAGGAGCACAATGAAGATTCACCAGACTGACCCCAAGGATGGCAGGACTGCCCTATGAGGAACGATTGAGGATATAAAAACATAAGAACATAAGAAATAGGAGCAGGAGTAGGCCATCTAGCCCCTCAAGCCGGCCCTGCCATTCAATAAGATCATGGCTGATCTGAAGTGGATCAGTTCCACTTACCTGCCTGATCCCCATAACCTTTAATTCCCTTACCGATCAGGAATCCATCTATCTATATAGAGCCTGTTTGGGTGGCACAGTGGTTAGCACTGCTGCCTCACAGCATCAGGGACCCGGGTTCGATTCCTGGCTTGGGTCACTGTGCGAAGTCTGCGCGTTCTCCCCGTGTCTGTGAAGGTTTCCTCCCACAATCCAAAAGACGTGCTGGTTAGGTGCATTGGCCATGCTAAATTCTCCCTCAGTGTACCGAACAGGTGTCAGAGTGTGGCAACGAGGGGATTTTCACAGTAACTTCATTGCAGTGTTAATGTAAGCCTACTTGTGGTACTAATAAATAAAATAAATAAGTATTCTCTTAGTTTAGAAGAATGAGAGATGATGTCATTGAAGTGAACAAAATTCTTACAGGACTCAGCAGGGTAAATGCAGGAAGGATATTTCCCCTGGCTGGAGGGAATCTAGAACCGGGGACACAGTCTCAGAATAAGAGTTAGGCCATTTCGGACCAAAGAGAAGACGTACATGTCCACAGATGTACAGACACACATGTACACAAACACAGATGTACAGGCATACACATGTACACAAACACAGGTGTACAGACACACACGTACACAAACACAGATGTACAGGCATACACATGTACACAAACACAGGTGTACAGACACACATGTACACATCCACAGATGTACCAACACACGTACATATTCACAGATGTGCAAATACACATGTACACATATACAGATTGACAGGCACACACATGCACATATGCGCAGATGTATAGACGCACACATGTACACATTCATGCATGTACAGATAAAACAGGATGTAGTACGTATTTTCAAACCATTACCTGGCAAGTGTCTCAGTAACTTGTATCTGATGTTTGATCCCATTTATTCTGTGCTGCGTACTTGTCTGAGTGTAACCCTAGGCAGTGCCATTCTGGACCACACCAGAATATGAGAATTTTCGTCTTGTGGTCGAATGTAACAGATGGATGATTATTCTGCTGAGATTGGAAATTGCGAACAGCTCCATCCTGCTGAACACATCTGGAATAAGAGTGCAGCCCTATCATTAGCTCCACATTTGCTCTCTCATTTTAACCCTGTCTTTAATCACTGAATACAGTAGTATCCTGTTTCCTGCATTCAGAAAAATCCCCAAATTGAGCAGTTTTCCTCCTATTAGATTCTGGAAAATTCACCGCAGCTAACTTTATGTATGGGATCAATCAATTCGAACTATCCGTAGGAAAAAGTTCATTAACTGCAAGTGTTGCAGTGACGATTGTTTCCCGGGAGTAAGGTGGAAAGCACAGTTGCTTATGCAGGAGACACAGTTTGATATACACTGTGTGGTATATGGAGTGCATTGGCAAACAAACTCAGTTCAAACCTCTGCCTTTTAACAAAGTGGTTAACCCATAAATCTGCTGCAAAGGGAATTTCTTGGATATTATTGCTGGAATTTTACTGGCATGCCCGCCCTGATTCCGAGGCTCGCAGAACGGAATTCTCCGTTGGCCTCTGGCAGGATTTTGCGAGCCTTGCACAAGCGAGATTGTAAAATACCGGCCATATATGGCTTGGAATATCTGGATTTCAGTGTTTTAACATTGCTTTAGTTATATATAGCAAGTGGTCTCGCAACACCAGGTTAAAGTCCAACAGGTTTATTTGGTAGCACGAGCTTTCGGAGCGCCACTCACCTGATGAAGGAGCGGCGCTCCGAAAGCTCGTGCGACTAAACAAACCTGCTGGACTTTAACCTGGTGTTGTGAGACTACTTTACCCACCCCAGTCCAACACCGGCAACTCCACATCTTAGTTATATATCACAGTGTGAGGTAAATATGTACCAGTTGGTTGTGCTCAGTTGCTTTGTCACTTTGTTTTAAGGTGTTGGGCACTTTCCGCATTATTTATCCGATTGTTGGTTAGAAGGTGGACAAGCTATTTCGGAAACTCCTGTTTCCACTCACACTATCACAGGACACAATCTGGCTCATGTGATAGAAATTCACTTCAGTTGCTAAGGGGCTTGCTTATTAAACGCTAATGATGATAATATAATTATATATCTTTGAGATTAAAATATTTTAAGTCCCAGAGGATTTGTCTCAAACCAAATCATACATTTCAAAATTGTCTCTTTGTAAAAGCCCATCGATCAAAATTTGCAAGAAGCAGATACGTTGCGCAGCTCTGACAAAGTGTCAAGTGACAAAACTCATGGGTGGCACAGTGGTTAGCACTGCTGCCTCAGTGCCAGGGACCCGGGTTCAATTCCGGCCTCGGGTCACTGTCTGTGTGAAGTTTGTACATTCTCCCCGTGTCTGCATGGATTTTCTCCGGGTGCTCCGGTTTCCTCCCATAGTCCAAAGATGTGTGGGTTAGGTTGATTGGCCATGCTAAATTGTCCTTTAGAGTCAGGGGGATTAGCAATGTAAATATGTAGGGTTAAGGGGATAGGGCCTGGGTGGGATTGTTGTCAGTGCAGGCTCGATGGGTTGAATGGCCTCCTTCTGCACTGTTGGGATTCTATGAAAACATTGGCTCTATTCTCTCCCACAGATGCTGCCAGACCTGCTGAGATTTTCCAGCATCTTCTGTGTTTTGTTGAACTGTGCCACAGTTGAGTTGAGATCTCGAGGGTAATCCTGCTCAGTTGCTGTGGTTACAGACCAGCTAACGGCACTGCCTCTAATCGCCCTATCATAAACTAAAACTATAATCACGTTTCCCAGGAAAGTAATTTTTGAGAGTGGGCCGTTGAAGGGAGGCATTTGGATTAATGTTTATATTCAGCTGGAGAGAGGTGTGCAATCTGCATTTGGAATCCACGGTTCAGATAGACGGTCTATGAATTAAATATGGAGAGTCAAGTCCCCTGTGTTTCTAGTACCACAATCCAGTGTCCAATAAAATTCAAAACAAGAGCCGGGGATCCCCAAGAGAGAAGCAACCAGCAAAATAAATAAGATAGTTGAATAATGGAGGTCCTGAGCAGGTAGAGAGACAGCTGCTGAGATTCGTTCCTGGGGTGAGGATTTCTGGGTGGACCCAAGCAGGCCTTGAACAAAGGACCAATGAGATCGATGTTCACTGTGGAATTATACCTCTTTGTCATTGAAGGTTGCTAAGTTTCTCAGAAGAATTTGCCTTCAGATCGAGTAGATTATTTTTATTATCAGTTCATGATGCGGACATCGCTGACTGGCCAGCATTTATTGCCCATCCTTAATGGCCCTTGAACTGAGTGGCTCGCTTCCCCATTTCAGAGGGGCATTTAAGAGTCAACCACATTGCTGTGGATCTGGAGTCGCACGTAGGCCGGACTCGGTAAGGAGTAAGTGGTTGAGATTGAGTCTATAGTAGGTCAATTATCAATTATAAAGTATATTTATCAGTGTCACAAGTAGGCTTACATTAACACTGCAATGAAGTTACTGTGAAAATCCCCTAGTCGCCACACTCTGGTGCCTGTTCGGGTACACTGAGGGAGAATTTAGCACCTAACCAGCATGTCTTTCTGACCGTGGGAGGAAATCAGAGCACCCAGTGGAAACCCATGCAGACACAGGGAGAATGTACAGACTCCACACAGACAGTGACCCAAGCTGAGAATTGAACCCGGGTCCCTGGCGCTGTGAGGCAGCAGTGCGAACCACCGTGCCACCCCAATCAGACAACATTGTCTGAAAAAGCTATTAGTAAGCATCAAAGTGTAAATAACACCCAAATACACAAACATTTAGCAGTGATGTGTGTCAGAACTGGGTTCATTTAAGAGTAAAATATTTTTGGCTCCCCATACATAGAATCATAGAATCCCTACTATGCAAAAGGAGGCCATTTTGCCCATCGAGTCTACAATGACTCTCCAACAGAACAGAGCAGTCCCGTAACCCCACGTATTTGCCCCTCCCCTGCCCCCCTCAGAGGTTTGCAGTCAGTTCCATGTGGAGAGGTCTTGGGGGAGGGATGTCATACGGTATCCATGGTTTCCCCCGGCTGCTATTCAGGGTCCTCACCCTGGGATTGAAAGTAAGAATGGAGAAACTGGATCAGGTTCAGTTTTATTGCCCTGGAAACCAAACCCCCCCACCCTCCAACCCCCAAATCCAACTGTCAACTGACGCCCATAGGACCGTACTCACATGTGTAATGATAGTTAATTCAGGGGGTTATTAGAGAGCAACCATGTGGAGCCACACCACACCACACGTCACCACTTTGGGGAGAATGGGTGTTATGTCACTAATTAGGGGAAATGGCACAGTGGTTAGCACTGCTGCCTCACGGCACCAGGGACCCGGGTTCGATTCCTGGCTTGGGTGATTGTGCGGAGTTTGCACGTTCTCCCCGTCTCTGCGTGGGTTTCCTCCGGTTTCCTCCCACAGTCCAAAAGACGTGCTGGTTAGTTGCATTGGCCATGCTTTTGTATCCCTTGATGTACCCGAACGGGCGCCGGAATGTGGTGACTAGGGGATTTTCACAGTAACTTCATTGCAGTGTTAATGTAAGCCGACTTGTGACACTAATAAATAAACTGGAAGGCAATTTGAAACATTGGAATGAAATATCCTCTCGTTGCCATGGAAGCTGAAAGGAAAACAGCCATTGGGTGATGCAGCTGCCGGGAAGCCAATCCCTGTCCTTTCCCCAAGCTGTTTTTGACGTGTTGTGGGACTGATTTTTGTCGGCACCGTTTGGTTATAACTCATCGTTCCTCGTTTAAAACCTTCTGTGCGAGTGTTTGACCTCTGGGTGAGTGGACCGCTGGCACACTGATGGTTCCGCCGTGAGGAGCGCCTGTCATAGTCTGGCAGAACTTTCAATGGCCCGTTTTCTGTTGCCACAATATGTCAGGATGATGGACATGGAGCAGAGTGTGTGAGAGCCAGGCCGGGGTTGAAAGGTCGCAGTCACTCACTTGAATATTGCAGGTTCCATGTATGTTGATTTTATAAATAAAATATAAGTTTGTTGATTTAAAGGAATTTGTGGAGGAAGGTTTTTGACGTTAGGATGGCACGGTAGCACAGTGGTTAGCACTGCTGCTTCACAGCTCCAGGGACCTGGGTTCGATTCCCGGCTTGGGTCGCTATCTGTGTGGAGTTTGCACATTCTCCTCGTGTCTGCGTGGGTTTCCTCCGGGTGCTCCGGTTTCCTCCCACAGTCCAAAGATGTGCGGGTTAGGTTGATTGGCCATGCTGAAATTGCCCCTTAGTGTCCTGGGATGCGTAGATTAGAGGGATTAGTGGGTAAAATATGTAGGGATATGGGGGTAGGGCCTGGGTGGGATTGTGGTCGGTGCAGACTCGATGGGCCGAATGGCCTCTTTCTGTACTGTAGGGTTTCTATGATTTCTATGATTTCTAGGATGGTACATGCCAAAAGACTTCCTTCGGCATATTGACTGCACAAACTAGGATATTTTGCAGCCAGTGAATAGTCCATGTCTGAATATAAAACTGAAGCTGTTCCCCTATTAGGAGTTGTGTTAAAGTTGAACAGAACGCTCCATAAGAAGACGCTGGCTGTTATCGGGCATAAAGGGTGGAATTTTCCTGTCCCCCCCGCCACGGGAATCGCAGCGGGCGCGGGACGTGGACCATGCAAAGGTCTATTGACCTCAGGCGGGATATTCCGGCCATGGGGAGAGTGCGGCTGGAAAATCCCGCCCCAAATGTTTACGAGCATTTTGCAATCTATCAGCGTCAATGGATGCTGCCGTCAGACTTTAGAATGGACCTACCCTGCATTAAGTTGATCTTTCTCTACACCCTAACTATGACTGTAACACTACATTCTGCACCATCTCCGGCGGCACAGTGGTTAGCACTGCTGCCTCACAGCGCCAGGGACCTGGGTTCAATTCCTGGCTTGGGTCTCTGTAAGTGTGGAGTCTGCACGTTCTCCCCGTGTCTGCGTGGGTTTCCTCCCACAGTCCAAAGACGTGCTGGTTAGGGGGATTGGTCGTGCTAAATTCTCCCTCAGTGTACCCGAACAGGCGCTGGAGTGTGGCGACTAGGGGCATTTTCACGGTAACTTCATTGCAGTGTTAATGTACGCCTACTTGTGACACTAATAAATAAACTAAACTTTTCTTTCTCTATGAACGGTATGCTTTGTCTGTATGGCGCGCAAGAAACAATACTTTTCACTGTATGCTAATACATGTGACAATAATAAATCAAATCAGTCTGCTGTAACAATGTTTTCAGCATTACCTAATTATGCTGCAGTTTTAAAAAGTCTTTTTGATGAAGTTTATTGCCTGTAACAGCACTCTTTGTGATTTTTTTTCCCATTTCAAAGTGAATGCAGTAAAAGTCGGTGTTTCTTGTTTGCGGTTAGCGGTCGCATTCCATCGCACAGCTGTCACATTTATTATGTCCAGGCCTTTGTTTTATTCAGATTCATCTTCTGTTTATTAAAGTTTATTTGTTTATTAGTCACAAGTAAGGCTTACATTAACGTTGCAATGAAGTTACTGTGAAATGCGGATTGTGTCAGGACACGCGGCGTGCGCAGACATGGACTGACTGAGTTTGATTTCCTCGTGCACTCACACCCCAGCCAGGGCTTCCCAGTTCCTGCTGCTGCTGCTGTTTTGTCACCCCTGGGCCCCCCCCCCCCCCGCTTGTACACCTCATATCCAGCTGGTTGATGGCGGAGGCCGGCAAACAGGTTGCTCTTGGCACCTGCTCACCATTCTGGGTGGGAGAAAATAGAAAGCAGAAGGTTCTAATCATACAGAGCAAAGAAAGAACAATGTGAGAAAGTCTTTGTGGGCTACACATGTTTTAAAGCTTTAAAGTTTATTTATTAGTGTCACAAGTAGGCTTACATTAACCCTGCAATGAAGTTACTGTGAAAATCCCCGAGTCGCCACATTCCGGGGCCTGTTTGGGTGCACTGAGGGGGAATTTAGCACGGCCAATGCACATTGGCCATTAAACCTAACTTTGAAACATACATGACAGTGGCATGTGCGAGAGAGAGAGAGAGTGAAAGAGAGGAAGTGAGGAAAAGAGACCTAGATGGTCTAAATATATCCACGTCTTTTGGAGTGTGGGAGGAAACCGGAGCACCCGGAGGAAGCCCACGCAGACACGGGGAGAACGTGCAGACTCCACACAGCCAGTGACCCAGGCTGGGCCTTGAACCCGGGTCCTTGGCGCTGTGAGGCAGCGGTGCTAACCACCGTGTCACCGTGCGAACACATGTTGTCCTGGGTCTTGCGATCAGCAGCACATCGGAGGAATTGCCAGGGGTGGGGAATATAGTCTGGGGTCCCCTGGAGGGCGGGGGGGGGGGGGGGGGGGGGGTGGGGGGTAGCGAGCAGAGTCGGGAGTACTCAAGGGGATGAGCAGAGTCAGGAGTCCTCTGTGGAGGAGCAGAATCGGGGGACCCCAATGGAGGAACAGGGATAGGGGGGTCTCCGGAGTACTGGAGCAGGGATAGGGGGACCCCAAAGGTGGAGCAGGAATAGGGGGGTCTCCGGAGTGTAGGAGCGGGGATAGGGGGTCTCCGGAGAACAGGAGTATAGAACATAGAAAAGCTACAGCACAAACAGGCCCTTCGGCCCACAAGTTGCGCCGAACAATTTCCTTACCTTCTAGGCTCATCCATAACCCTCTATCTTACTAATAGAACAAAATTAGTCCTGGTTAGCCACTTCATTCCACCACCACCAATAGAATCCTACAGTGCAGAAAGGAGGCCATTCGGCCCATCGGGTCTTCCCCGACCACAATCCCACCCAGGCCCTATCCCCATAACCCCATGCATTTACCCTAGCTAGTCCCCTTGACACTAAGGGGCAATTTAGCACGGCCAATCCACCTAACCCGCACATCTTTGGAGTGTGGGAGGAAACCGGAGCACCCGGAGGAAACCCACGCCGACACGGGGAGAGTGTGCAAACTCTATACAGACAGTGACCCAAGGCCAGAATCGAACCCGGGTCCCTGGCACTATGAGGCAGCAGTGCTAACCACTGTGCCACCGTGTCGTTCCTTGTCGAGCAGAGTTAGGGGTCTCGGGTGGAGTAGCAGATTCACGGGGATGGAGGGGGGGGAGTTGCGCGGGGAGGGGTGCCAGAGGAGCAGGTGTGCATTCACGCTCCTGTTGTTTGGATGGGTGCATTCCTGCGCAGATTCGAACCCCACCCCAACAACAGCCTAAATATATCCAATTAAAAACGAGTAGCAGTTTTGGCCAATCAGCTCATATTCCCAACGGCAGTTTCCAATGGAGCCCATTCCCTTGGAGCACAACTTCTGCATTTGAACACATGTGGCTTCCCCGGTAGTTGTGGTGTTGTAGTTTTCCTCAACACTGTCAAACCTCTCAATATTTATTTTATTTTATTTATTATTGTCACATGTCTTAGTATAGAGTGAAAAGTATTGTTTCTTGTGCGCTATACAGACAAAACACACCATTTGTAGAATACATAGGGGAGAAAGAAAGGAGTGCGGAATGTAGTGTTACAGTCATAGCTAGGGTGTGGAGAAAGATCAACTCAATGTAAGTCCATCCAAAAGTCTGACAGCAGCAGGGAAGAAGCTGTTCTTGAGGCGGTTGGTACGTGACCTCAGACTTTTATATCTTTTTCCCGACGGAAGAAGGTGGAAGAGAGAATGTCCGGGGTGTGTGGGGTCCTTGATTATGCTGGCTGTTTTTTCGAGACAGCAGAAAGTATAGACAGAGTCAAAGGATGGGAGGCTGGTTTGCGCGATGGATTGGGCTACATTCACGACCTTTTGTAGTTTCTTGCGGTGTTGGGCAGAGCAGGAGCCACAGCAAGCTGTGATACAACCTGAAAGAATGCTTTCTATGGTGCATCTGTAAAAGCTCGTGAGAGTTGCAGTGGACATGCTGAATTTCCTTAGCCTCCTGAGAAAGTAGAGGTGTTGATGGGCTTTCTTAACTATAGTGTCGGTGTGGAGGGACACCTAGAAATTTGAAGCTGTCAACCATTTTCACTTCATCACTGTTGATGTAGACAGGAGCATGTTCTCCACTACGCTTCCTGAAGTCGATGACTATCCCCTTCGTTTTGTTGACATTGAAGGAGAGATTATTGTTGCCGCACCAGTTCACCAGATTCTCTATCTCTTTCCTGTACTCTGTCTCGTCATTGTTTGAGATCCGACCCACTACGGTGGTGTCATCAGCAAACTTGAAAATGGAGTTGGAGGGGAATTTGGCCACACAGTCACGGGTGTATAAGGGATATAGTAGGGGTATAGTAGGGGGCTGAGGACACAGCTTTGTGGAGCACCTGTCACTGAGGGAGGAGCCGAGCCCCAGGTCACGGAGTTTGGAGATGAGTTTGTTGGTGTAATGGATAATTTATGCTACTAGGACCACAAGATGTGGGCCAGTGTCACGGGTCAAGTGTGAAATGAGGAAGTTAAGGATAGCCACAATTCTCCTGAGGTGAAACAAATAAATGTAGGAAGTGCTGGGAAGCCCAGTGACATCGACATCATAAAGAGATTCCGCTACTGACCCTTCATCAGGACGAGAGAGGGGGAGATGGGAAACCATCCCTTTTTTATGAATTAAACTGGAGTAAATAATTTCACAGTGCCACACATGTAGAGTTCAATGTCCATTCTCTCTCACTATTGGTCACTCACTATTTGGGTAACTCAGTATCCAGAGTAGCGTTCCCAAGCGTATGGAAGCTCGGAACTCTAGTGACCTCTCAGGAGCATCGAGGAATCCCAAACATTCTCATCATCTCGACATCCCTTTTTGTTTGCTGCTACATGGTGTGAACACAGAAATTAAGTGAAATCGAGTCTTTGAGCTGTATCTATGTATAAGTTAAGAATTACTAAGAGGCACAAAGTCACAAATGTAGCTAACCCACAGGTATAATGAGGAAGGGAAACATGTCATAGAATCATAGAATCCTACAGTACAAAAGGAGGCCATTCGGCCCCTCGAGTCTGCATCGACCACAATCCCACCCAGGCCCTATCCCTAGCTAGTCTCCCTGACACTAAGGGGTAATTTAGCGTGGCCAATCCACCTAACCCACACACCTTTGGACTGTGGGAGGAAACCGGGGCACCCGGAAGAAACCCACGCAGGCACGGGGAAAATGTGCAAACTCCGCACAGACAGTGAGCCAAGCCGGGAATCAAACCCAGGTCCCTGGTGCTGTGAGGCAGCAGTGTTCTATGTTGCAGGGATTTGGAGTGCCAGAGTAAGGAATCTCGCTGTAATTGTACAGGAAATTACACCAGGAATACCATGAGCTGACTTGGTCTCCTTGTCTAAAGAAGACTGTACAGCAAAGGTTCACAAGATTGGTCCCTGCTGCAATTGAGTAGTGATGTGGAGATGCCCACGCGGACTGGGGTGAACACAGTAAGAAGTCTCACAACACCAGGTTAAAGTCCAACAGGTTTATTTGGTAGCAAATACCTGATTGTAAACGATTGAACAGAACAGACCTATACTCCCTTGGGTTTAGATGAATGAGAGGCGATCTCAATGTAATTTATGATTTGGAAGAGTAAGGGGTAGATTGATTAAAATCTATAAGATCCTGAGGGGTGTTGACAGGGTGGATGTGGCGAGGATGTTTCTTCTTGTGGGAGAATCTGGAACGAGGGTTCACTGTTTAAAAATGAAGGGTCGCTCATTGAAGACGGAGATGAGGAGACATTGTTTTTCTCTCTGGGTGTGGTGAACCTCTGGAACTCTCTTCCTCAAAAGGCAGTGGAAGCAGAGTCTGTGAATATTTTTAAGGCAGAGTGAGATAGATTCTTGATTAACAAAGGGGTGAAAGGTTCATAGAATCATAGATTCCTGCAGTGCAGAAGGAGGCCATTCAGCCCAGGTTGGTGGGGATAGCCGGGAATGTGGTGTTAAGTTTACAATCAGGTCAGCTATGATTTTATTGTGTTGGGTGGCATGGTGATTAACACTACTGGGGGATTTTCACAGTAACTTCATTGCAGCGTTAATGTAAGCCTACTTGTGACACTAATAAATAAACTTAAACTTTAAACTACCGAATGGGGGAGCAGGCTGAAGGGCCAAGTGGCCTACTCTTATGATCTTGTGACATGTCCTTAAGGAATGCCTTTGAACACCCAGAAACATCAATGACCCTGAAACTAGGAGTGTGGTCATTTAAGTTACAGACAGATCACTAGTCAAAAATTCAGCCAGTATCTTAAAGCTCCAAGGTGGCACCTTGTGATGTTTCCTGCTTTAGTGCTGCTCTATAAAAGCAAGTTGTTAACAGTTTCTTCATTAACTGGAATATGTCAAGTCCTGCTTGCTGATACTGGGCGATGTGGCCTCCTTCCTCTTAAAACTCCTCGATGACCACATGTAACAACTCCTGAATTTTTGCTCATTGCTCACACACCCAGAGAAGGGGCTGTGCGACTTTGCTTGCAGTCTGCGCAGTGAAGTATAAACAAGCTGTGTGTGCAAAGACCGTCTTGCATTTCACGACTAATACTCTTTAAAACAACTGCCAGAACCTGGAGCTGCCGCCTTGCGGCAGGGTCACCGAGTATAGCCGAATGCAAACCCGATCAAGTTTCACCTTGCATAGTTGCACTCTGTCAGGATAACTTATAAATTGTAACATGAACGAGGTTATAAAGTTCACTGATGGCAGCGCCGGTATAAAATATATTGTGTTGCCTGCTGTCACACACACGGTGATTCTGGCTGGCAGACACACACACACAGAGAGAGAGAGAGAGAGAGAGTGTCTGGAGACGGTCACACAAAGAAAACAGCAAATTGTTCAAAAGTATAAGGATTAACAAGCTCATTCTGTTCCGACAAAAGAAGAGTTTGAAGGTTATGTGACCACCAGTCCGACGTTCTATTAATCTGCAGCATATTTGCAGAGTCACAGAGTGTAAAGAAATCATCACCATTGCAAGTTGCCCCACCATCGCTGAGACAGAGCTAGCTTTGTGTTCAGGGACAAATTGAAAATAAGGTCACTGATTCCTTTGAGCCTCACAGGATGTGTGAGTTGAACCTCACTGTCAGAGTTTTGTTTGGGGCTCCCCTCCCTGCCTGGCCCCCTCACCGCCCCCAACCCACAGCCCCCCCCCCCCCCCCCCGCCACCCGCCCATTATTTTACTCTAACATTGAGCACTATAGAGGAAAGTGAATTGTTTGTGTTCCTTGAAGCCCCCCCCCACTCCCTTCCCCTCTCCCCCACCACTCCCCTCAATCCCCCCTCCCCTACTCCCCTCAATCCCTCCCCCCCTACTCGCCTCAATCCCCCCTCCCCTACTCCCCTCAGCCCCCCCCTCCCCACCACTCCCCTCAATCCCCCCTCCCCCACCGCTCCCCTCAATCCCTCCTCCCCCACCACTCCCCTCAATCCCCCCTCCCCCACCGCTCCCCTCAATCCCCCCTCCCCCACCGCTCCCCTCAATCCCCCCTCCCCTACTCCCCTCAATCCCTCCCGCCTACTCCCCTCAATCCCCCCTCCCCTACTCCCCTCAGCCCCCCCCCCCCCCGCCCCCACCACTCCCCTCAGCCCCCCCCCTCCCCCACCATTCCCCTCAATCCCACTCCCCTCAGCTACCCTCGAATGGGTCAAGAAACCGTCTTTATGTGAGTGGGCTGTGGGGAGGGGGCTGGGAACTTGCCGAAAGGAAGTGAGGCCGAATCTAGTTCCTGACCACACAGCAACAGTGAGACACGTTGATTTCTTTTTTAAACATGCTGAGGAAAAGTGCTATTTCTTCACTAAAAAGGAACAGATGTTGGGCTTTCAGAGCGTTCCATGTGGACCCGGGCACACTCAGGATTATAGTTTCTGCATAAACTTGATATCCTTTTGATTTTTCTTTCAGCAATGAAGTCACGAGGGCTGACTTAAAGAAGTTGCCAGTATTGCCGACGCAAGCTTTGAAGGAACACCCATCCCTTGCTTACTGGTAAGCCGCAGAGCCTTGCTTTTACACCACTGTCACTTTGCAGTTTACAGTCCACAATGTTCACATTCAATCTTTTGAATCCTTCGCCAATATTAGCTGACCAAGACAAGCGTTAAATTGTAAATTTACTTTTATTTCCCTTACAAATGACTGCAGTTGAAGTAAGTTTTCAATTTGAGCTGTTCTGATGAAGACTAGAATACAAGAGCAAGGATGTACTGCTGAGGCTGGTCAGACCCCATTTGGAATATTGTGAGCAGTTTTGGGCCTCATACCTAAGGTAGGATGTGCTGGCCTTGGAGGGAGACCAGTCACGAGAATGATCCCAGGAATGAAGAGTTTGGTCATATGAGGAACGGTTGAGGAGTCTGGGCCTATACTCGACGAAGTTTAGAAGGATGAGGGGGCAATCCAATTGAAAGTTACAGAATACTGAGAGGCCTGGATAGAGTGGAGGTGGAGAGAATGTTTATATCTAGTGGGGGAGACTAGAACTCGAGGGCACAACCTCAAAGTGAAGGGACGATCCTTTAAAACTTGAGATGAGGAGGAATTTCTTCAGCCAGAGGGTGGTGAATCCGTGGAACTCTTTGCCACAGAGGGCTGTGGAGGCCAGGTCATTGAGTGTCTTTAAGACAGAGATAGATAGGTTCTTGATCACTAAGGGGGATCAAGGGTTATGGGGAGAAGGCAAGAGAATGGGAATGAGAAAAATATCAGCCATGATTGAATGGCGGAACCATCTCGATGGGCCAAATGGCCTAATTGTGATCCTATAATGTTATGGTCTTATGAAGTGAGGCTGACTCTATTTGTTTGTTTGTTGGTGTCATCTTCTTTCTGGAGATTGGCTGCTGTGGATCTCCACCCCTGTCTGTCCTGTGCTGTCTTTATATCTTCCACATGGTCAACGGCACCCAGTCCATCATTATCCGTCATCCGTTTCCTCCTCTGCTTCCCTCTCCATTGATATTCCCTTCCAGTACCTGTCCCCGTCCACTATCTACTCCAATGATGTGACCAAAACATTGTATCTATCTCTTTGATGTCACATGCTCATTTCCTCTTCTCCAGATATTTCCAACACTTCCTCATTAATCTTTCTGTTTGCAAGGGATGTGTAACATCCTCCTGTATGTCCACATCTCGAACGCTCATCAATGACCTCTTGGTTTGTTCTCCGTGTCTGTGAGGAATATAGATGATAGAATCTAACACCTCAGCGTTCTTTCCAAAGATTCAGTTTCGTTTCTTTGATGTTGACAATCCCTTCATTCTGACAAAGTTGGTCTTGACTCTCTCAATTATCCTACGGATTTTACAATCCCATCTCCCAATGTCTGAAAATCTCTCATCATTGCTCCCATTTCCTACCACAGTTCAAAGATGTGTGTGGGTCAGATGGATTAGCCATGGTAAATGTTTGGGGTTACGGGGATAGGGCGGGGGGAAAGACCTGGGTAAGATACTCTGTCGGAGAGTTGGTGCCGACTCGATGGGCCAAATGGACTCGTTCTGCACTCGAGGGATTCTATGAAACTTGCTTTCAATTTCTAACTCTCTGCCAGTTGATAGTTAAAGATGTTTAAAGCTAACACAGATTGTCGGTTTGTCTTGACCCTCATTGCTGTCGAGCCTGGGTCAAGTCTCTGAGTGTAATGTAATAAAAGAACTAATGTAGGGGGGAGTTATACAATAAATGGCAGAGCCATCAAGAGTATAGAAACACAGAGGGAGCTAGGTGTGCAAGTCTACAATTCCTTGAAGGTGGCAGCACAGGTGGAGAAGGTGGTGAAGAAGGCATATGGTATGCTTGCCTTTATAGGACGGGGTATAGAGTATAAAAGCTGGAGTCTGATGATGCAGCTGTATAGAACACTGGTTAGGCCACATTTGGAGTACTGCGTCCAGTTCTGGTCGCCGCACTACCAGAAGGACGTGGAGGCGTTAGAGAGAGTGCAGAGAAGGTTTACCAGGATGTTGCCTGGTATGGAGGGTCTTAGCTATGAGGAGAGATTGGGTAAACTGGGGTTGTTCTCCCAGGAAAGACGGAGAATGAGGGGAGACCTAATAGAGGTGTACAAAATTATGAAGGGTATAGATAGGGTGAACGGTGGGAAGCTTTTTCCCAGATCAGAAGTGACGATCACGAAGGGTCAGGGGCTCAAGGTGAGAGGGGTGAGGTATAACTCAGATATCAGAGGGACGTTTTTTACACAGAGTGGTGGGGGCCTGGAATGCGCTGCCAAGTAGGGTGGTGGAGGCAGACACACTGGCATCGTTTAAGCCTGGATAGTCACATGAGCATTCTGGGAATGGAGGGATACAAGCGAATGGTCCAGTTGGACCAATGAGCGGCACAGGCTTGGAGGGCCGAAGGGCCTGTTTTCTGTGCTGTGCTGTACTGTTCTTTGTTCTTTGAGCCTGCGTTCTAGAATGGACCAGAACGGGAGTGAGGGTCAGCCATTTGGGCAAGGATACAGCAAGCAGTTCTAGTTGAATTTTGGATGAACGCCAAAGGATTGTTAAACGGCATTTTGCAGTAAACAGGCAGCGAGACTGGAAAGTGAAACAATGGTGATAATTGACACCCCCGCGGTGTGAGCAAGGGAGAAATCGAGTTAACCCTTGTTCTTAATTACCTGGCAGAACATTGGCTGGGATTTTCCGTGCCCCCCATCCCACCCAGGGGGTTTTTCAGTGGCAGAAGTGGGTCACCATTGGCTGACAGATTGTCTGGCAACGAACAACGCAAATGGCCGTTGTCTTTGGTGGCACCAGAAGATCCCACCAATAGCCAATAGCAAGCTGCCTCTACCATCGGTAAACCTCCCCGGGGGGGAACCAGAAAATCCTGAACAATGGATCTCAGGATTAGGATTACATCAGAATCATCGCGGTTGGCGGTCATGGCTGACAAGGGCCGTGACAAAGGGTCATCTAGACTTGAAACGTTGGCTCTATTCTCTCTCTACAGATGCTGTCAGACCTGCTGAGATTTTCCAGCATTTTTCTGTTTTTGAATTATAACGGGGGAGTTTGAGGAAACGGGGTTAGTACAATGACCAGAAAAGCAGATCTTTCTCTTCACAACACAGTCCAAGTATCTGCTGTTTGTCAGTGAGTGACTGCCAGTTCCCTGTTGAGAGCTCCAAGATGAAATGGGTTTGTGTGATCTCAAATCCTTTTCCCAATGGAGGAAACTCTCTTCATTCTGCACATTTGCCACTAATTGAGCAATTCCTGTCATCAAGGTCACAAACACGAGACAGCTTATGTACTGGAATTCCCTATAGTGCAGCATCTAGTGTTCTGCTGGGGTCAGGGTTGGCTCCATTCTCTGTATAATGTAACGCAAGTTGTGCTTTACACCCAGACCCACTCCAGATGTGAGCAGATGCAAAGCCATCGCCTCAGACAAACCTGAAGACCTGCCCCCTTTCCCAGCCCTGTCATTCATCACATTACAGAAACATCCGCAATTTACCTCAATCCTGATTGAATAAATTGCTTCCCAATGCAGTTTAAAAGCAGTGAATATTACCAGGGTTCCTGACCACATCCAATCACTATCACCACTTTACTTTGTGATCATTCCTCTGTCATTTAATTGCTTCTTAGTTTCTCTGCTGCAAGGCCCTGACACTTTAACTCTCTCTGGAGTGTAATTCCACAAACCCCAGCAGCTTTTACGTAAAATTACATTGAACAAGCAGCACAGAAACAGGCCATTCGGCCCAGCCAGCCCAGGCTGGCATTGATGCTTTACTCAAGTCTCCTCCCATCTTCCATGGGCAGAACCCTCTATCCCTTTCTTCCCCTTGTGTTTGCCCAGCTTCCCTTTGAATGCAACAATGCTATTCGCCTCCACCACTCCCTGTGGGAGTGAGTTCAACATTCTCCCCACTCTCTCTGGAAGTCTGTCCCACATTTCCCCTCGGAGACAGTGGAAAGAAAGTGGAATGAATAGAGGAATAGAAGACGGTATCCGTTTCCTCAAACTCCCCCGTTATAATCCAAAAACAGAAAAATGCTGGAAAATCTCAGCAGGTCTGACAGCATCTGTGGAGAGAGAATGGAGCCAATGTTTCAAGTCTAGATGACCCTTTGTCACGGCCCTTGTCAGCCATGACCGCCAACCGCGATGATTCTGATGTAATCCTAATCCTGAGATCCATTGTTTGGGATTTTCTGGTTCCCCCCCGGGGAGGTTTACCGATGGTAGAGGCAGCTTGCTATTGGCTATTGGTGGGATCTTCTGTTTGTGGGGAATCATCTGTAGAAACATTGGCTGTAGAACCCTACTTCACTTCTTACCAAATATGCAGAACTAAATTGCTTGAAATGCTTCAAAGCATCAGACAAAAGTGGCCCATATCACTACCTGACTCTGGCTAGACAAGGAAAGGTTGTTAAACATTGCTGCAATAATCCTTCCATCCTTTTCCTTCGATAGCAGAGATCTTTGCATCGTTCGATTGGACCATTCTTTTTGCGATGGTGAAACAGGTGCTTTCAATGCACCGTCTTCTATTCCTCTATTCATTGGGGTGGCACAGTGGTTAGCACTGCTACCTTACAGCGCCAGGGACCTGGGTTCAATTCCAGCTTTGGGTGATTTGGGTGGGATGCTGTTTCGGAGAGTTGATGCAGACTTGATTGGCCAAATGGCCTCCTTCTGCATTGCAGAGATTCTATGACCTTGCAGAATACACAACGACTGCAACTAAACTATTTGGACAGTTAATTAACAACCATCACATTTCTCTCTGTTCCTCAGTCTGTCATTGACAGGTTAAAGCAGGCAACACAGTCACCCTACATCCACAACCTATATTTTCCACCACATTCCGGGATGGACTCTCGTACCAATTCGAGAGAGGGGCTCCACGCTCGCCAAGTTCAGGGGTGGTTTCTGTAACTCCCCTGCTCAGCAGTGAATTCACTGTTCCGTTCTAGGCGACGAGGGGGAGGGGGCATGGAGAAGTGGTGGTGTTCTCGGGACGGGGGAGCTCTTGAGGGTTGCTGAGGTGGTGTGGAGGCAAAGCTGTAGAAACCAGCAGAGGCAGTCAGGCAAAGCGCCTCGTACAGGGACTCCCTTCGAGTCAGAGGAATAGAAACGTACGGAGGGAAAAGAACTACAGAGTTAGAAACACCAAATATATTCCCAAGCTGTTTTATATTAAATTTAACTTCAAGAAGGCAACAATAAACTGGAGGTAAACCAATACAAATGATAACAGCAGGTGCAGCAGTGCTGGCTGTGCATTGGCAGCTGTTAGACTCTCTGACTCTTATCCAACTGTGGGAGAGCAGCTCAGAGGATATTTAAGGTATTTTCGAGCCTCTCGCCGCTCGTGACTCCCGAAGAGTAACGTCACTCCTGTCTCTGCTGTAGTGAGACTTGGCTTTTTGTGTCTTGGGTCACAGACCTGATACTTGAGAGTGAAATCGTTCACAAACAATAAAAACCAAAACACAGCAGCTCTCTGGAACTTTCCTCTTGTTTTATTTTCTTCAGAGCGGCCCAAGATTTTCTTTTTTCATTCATGTCTGAAGCAGCAGACATGAATAAACATTGAACCTTTCTGTTTCAGTTGTAAAGACTGAATCTTACTCCTGGAAAAGTAAATTGCACTTTTCATAACCAAGATCGCTACAGTTATGGAATGCACGGTAGCACAGTGGTTAGCACTGCTGCCTCACAGCACCAGGGACCCGGGTTCGATTCCCGGCTTGGGTCACTGTCTGCGTGGAGTCTGCACATTCTCCCCGTGTCTGCGTGGGTTTCCTTCGGATGCTCCGGTTTCCTCCCACAGTCCGAAAGACGTGCTGGTTAGGGTGCATTGGCCGTGCTAAATTCTCCCTCAGTGTACCCGAACAGGCGCCAGAGTGTGGCGACTAGGGGATTTTCACAGTAACTTCATTGTGGTGTTAATGTAAGCCTACTTGTGACATTAAGAAATAAACTTTACTTTACATTAATCCTGTGTTTGTGGGAAGGTGGCAGCATTGAAACAGAGTTGGTCGATGGATAGAAAACAAGGAGTTTGGATGAAAGATTATTTATCAGACAGTTGGTAGAATTGGAAATAATCTGCCACAGAAATCAGGACCGGTTTCCAGAATATCTTTGGGCATAATCTCAAAATCTGATAACAGTACAAAAGAGGAAGTTTTTTAAACGTTCACATGATCGGCACAACATCGTGGGCCGAAGGGCCTGTTCTGTGCTGTACTGTTCTATGTTCTATGATGTGGTTGTCGCTGGCTGGGCCAGCATTTATTGCCCATCCCTAATTGCCCTTGAATCGAGAGGCTTACTAGGTCAAGGGCATTTAGGAGCCAAACTCATTGCTGTGGCTCTGGAGTCACGTGTAGGCCTGACCGGGTAAGGATGGCAGATTTCCTTCCCTAAAGGACATTAGTGAACCAGATGGATTTTTACATTTTTGAATTCAAATATGACCACCTGCTGTGGTGGGATTCGAACCCAAGTCCCCAGAGCATTAGCCTGGGTCATTGGATTACTAGTTCAGTGACAATACCACTACGCCATCATCTCCCTTCATGGGTGACGTCCCCATGCATCAGCTGCCCTTGTCCTTCTACGTGACAAAGGTCACCTCGAAGATGAGTTTAGAATGCGCTGATCAAAGGAGTCTTGGCGAGTTCCTGGTGCATTTGTAGATGGTACACACTGCTGCTACTGTGTATAAGGAGGGAGTGAATGTTGATATTGGATGGGGTGCCAATCAAGCCGGCTGCTTTGCCCTGGATGGTGTCGAGCTTCTTGAGTGTTGTTGGAGCTGCAAGTGAAGAGCATTCCATCACACTCCTGACTTGTGCCTTGTAGATGGTGGATAGGCTTTGGGGAGAACTCCCAGCCTCTGATCTACTTTTGTAGCCACAGTATTCATAGAAAATTGGAGTAGGCCATTCAGCCCCTCGAACCTGCTCTGCTATTCATTTGGATCATGGCTGATCATCCAATTCAATATCCTGATCCCCCCCTTCCCCCCATACCCCTTGATCCCTTTAACATGGCAGTTTGATAAATAGTGAGGAGAACAGTGAAAACGTTAGAAAAATTGATTGGTTAGTGAATGGGCAGATGGGATGCAGATGTGCAGAGAGACTTAAACACAAAATCCTGAATGAAACTGAGAAAGCCAAAGAATGGCCGATAAACCTTTGTTTTATTGAATGGAAGAAGAATAAAGAAGTAATAGTGAATTTAGACAAAATATTATTTCGTCCACACTTGACACCTTTTTTGAGTTATGGTGCTCCTTATGGAAAAGTTATTGAAGGCACGGAGCAGACACAGTGTTGATTCATCGAAGTGGCATTACGGATAGGAAGCAGAATATTGTAGAACTTGCCTGGGTAACCAATGGAGCATGGAAGCCTCGAAGGAGGTTTCGCAGAGTTTTGATGGAGTGAACGGGAAGGACTATTCCTTCTTGTTGACAGTTCATTGGTGGTTCGTCAATTTAACATGGCCGCGAAGGGAGAGAGAGAGAGAGACGCCAGACTCTGGAGTTGCCTGGAGCACAGATCATTTTGGAGGCAGAGACCATTCAATCCTTTCCAGGAACATGTGAAAGAATATTTGAAGCTGTAAAAAAATACAAAGCAAAATGTGAGAGAGCAGGATAGTCAGATTATTTTTTGATCATTCTCGCAGTGGGCCAGCAGATGGGCAATGGGCTGAAAGATCTTCCTTTAGAGATAAAAGCTTTGGAGTTCCTCAGCTCGGTTAAGCTCAGGCTCTTTCTTTTCCTGCCTTTGTCCCTTCCATCCATCTCTCCCTCCTTTTCTTTCCTGCTTTTACATACTTCTTCATTTAGTTAGTTGCTCTATTCCTCCCTCTGTCTCTAATTTCACTCTGTAACAATCTCATTCCCCAATTTTCCCCCTTGCTCCCCTCCCACTATCTGTTCGAGGTTGTAGATTTCTAACTGCCTCAACACATTCCAATAAATTCTATAATATCTGACCATGCTGTACTTTTCTGACATTTTAGATGGGTAATTAATTACAATTATACCGAGCATTGGTGAGGCTACACCTGGAGTACTATGCGCAGTTTTGGTCTCCTTAGCTGAGGAAGAACTGAGTTGCCCTCGAGAGAGAGAGAGAGAGAGAGAGAGAGAGAGAGAGAGAAAGAGAGAGAGTGCAACAAAGGTTCACCAGACTGGTTCCTGGGATGAGGGGATGAGAAGCGATTGGAATAGACTAGCCTGTATTCCCTGGAGTTGAGAAAAATGAGAGGTGATCTCATTGAAACATATACAATTCTTAAAGAGTTTGACAGGATAGATGTTGAGAAAATCTTTTCCCTGGCTGGGGAATCTAGGACAGAGAATCACAGTCTCAGAATAAGGTGTCGGCCATTTAGGACTGCGATGAGGAGAGATTTCTTCACTCAACGAGTTGTGAATTTATGGAACTTTCCATCCCAGAGAGCTCCAGATGTTCAGTGGTTGAATATTTAGTTTCTCGGTGTCCACATCATCAACAACCTGTCCTGGTCCCCCCCATCCCGACACTATAGTTAAGAAAGCCCACCAACGCCTCTACTTTCTCAGAAGACTAAGGAACTTTGGCATGTCAGCTATGTCTCTCACCAACTTTCACAGATGCACCATAGAAAGCATTCTTTCTGGTTGTATCACGGCTCGGTCTGGGGCTCCTGCTCTGCCCAACACCACAAAAAACTACAAAAGGTCGTGAACATAGCCCAGTTCATCACTCAAACCAGCCTCCCATCCATTGACTCTGTCTACACTTCCCGCTGCCTCGGCAAAGCAGCCAGCATAATTAAGGACCCCACGCGCCCCAGACATTCTCTCTGCCACCTTCTTCCATCAGGAAAAAGATACAAAAGTCTGAGGTCACGTACCAACCGACTCAAGAACAGCTTCTTCCCTGCTGACATCGGACTTTTGAGTGGACCTACATTGCATTAAGTTGATCTCTCTCTACACCCTAGCTATAACTGTAACACCACATTCTGCACTCGCTCCTTTCCTTCTCTATGAAGGGTATGCTTTGTCTGTATAGCGCGCAAGAAACAATACTTTCCACTGTATACTAATACATGTGACAATAATAAATCAAACCAAACATAGGTCGATAGATTTTTGGGTACTAAAGGAATTAATGGGAATAGCACAGGAAGGGGTAGAGGATCTGCCATGGTCTTGTTGAATGGTGCAGTGTATGGTGGCACAGTGGTTAGCACTGCTGCCTCACAGCGCCAGGGACCAGGGTTCAATTCCCAGCTTGGGTCGCCGTGTCTGCATGGGTTTCCTCCAGGTGCTCCGGTTTCCTCCCACACTCCAAAAGACATGCTGGTTAGGGTGCATTGGCCACGCTAAATTCTCCCTCAGTGTACCCGAACAGGCGCCAGAGTATGGCGACTATGGGATTTTCACAGTAACTTCATTGCAGTGTTAATGTAAGCCTACTTGTGACAAATAAATAAACATAAACAGGCCATTCGGGCTTGTTCTCACTTCACTTTTCCAAAGGCAGACTGCAGTTTTACAAATGTTTGTTGTCTGCTGCCTTTCAGTGAGGACAGAGTGATTGAACATCATAAGAAGGTCAGCGGACAGACAAGAGGACAAGCTATTGTGAAGTAAGTCATAAATCTACTGAAAAACACCAAGGATAAGTCTTTCTGCTTTACTGAAAACATAATGTGGAGATGCCGGTGTTGGACTGGGGTGGGCACAGTAAGAAGTCTCACAACACCAGATTAAAGTCCAACAGGTTTATTTGGAATCACGAGCTTTTGGAGCGCGACTCACCTGATGAAGGAGCAGCGCTCCGAAAGCTCGTGATTCCAAATAAACCTGCTGGACTTTAACCCTGTGTTGTGAGACTTCTTACTGAAAAATGATATGCGAGAAATTACATTGCACTGTAGCAATGTTCACCTGTAGAATTCTCATCCTACTCTTCAAATCCCCGGTTTCACCCTGCAAGCTTGCAGCAAATTCCTTCTCTCCCTCATTAAACGGGTCAAAGGAAGAAGATGGTTACCTCCACTACAACAGTGAAGAATCTGATTCCAAGACATTGAGGGCGGGATTTTCCAGCCGCGCTCGCCCCCAGACTGGAAAATCCCGCTCGAGGTCAACAGACCTTCGCATGGTCCGTGTCCTGCCCGCTGCGAATCCCATGGCGGTGGGGGGGGGGCAGGATAATTCCACCCTGGGTGTTTGTCTGATAACATCGCCAGCGAGCAGTGAGTTCTAAATTCGTGACTTTGGTCCTTTTGTGGTAAATTGGAATTTATTTTTCTGAAAGTTCCCCATTGGGATTTGTATTTTTGTCAATGTTCTTTGATAATTAAGATGTTTACTTTCTGTAGGTGTTGCTAATTTGCCTCTTTCAAATGTTTCATTGTTCAGTTTTTTTCCCCTTGTTTTCACTTTAGTTCTATTGCTTGTTCTGCAGCTTTTCTTGTGGGTTTGACAAATTCACTGTCTAAACATTTTGATGTTTCTGGAGCGCCACCGAGGAAAGATTCTAACATCCTTTCCATTTCTGCTCTTTTCCCAGTTACATGAGCATTGCAGAATCTCTTCCAACCTATGGGGTGCACTATTACGCAGTGAAGGTAAACATCTCGTTTCTGTTTGTGCTTCACTTTAAAATGACATTCCTCCTCTTTGCGTTGATATTGTCAGAGAGACACGGCTGTGATCGCTGATCCACATTGACTTCCGGTTCCTCAACACACCCAGAAGTATAATTCTCATCCTACTCTTCAAATTCCCGGTTTCACCCTCCCTATCTCTGTAACCTCCTCCAACCCTTCAACACCTCTTCATCAACTCTGCTGCTTTCCTGTTTATTTCCCAGTTTCTTTGTTCTACTATTTGTGCATTCAGACACCTAGACCTGGAACTGTGAACCTTCACCCTAAGTGCGAACTGAATCCCTACAGTGCAGAAGGAGGCCATTCAGCCCATCAAAACGACACCGACAACAGCCTTTTCCTATTCCCCTATCCCCATAAATTTACCCCAGCTAATCACCCTGACACTAAGGGGCAATTTAGCATGGCCAAACCGCCTAACCCGCACTTTGGAGTGTGGGAGGAAACCAGAACACCCGGAGGAAACCCACGCAGACACGGGGAGAACGTGCAGACTCCGCACAGTCAGTGATCCAAGGCCGGAATTAAACCCGGGTCCCTGGCACTGTGAGGCAGCGGTGCTAACCACTGTGCCACCGTGCTGCCCTAGGGAGTGTAGAGGTGGAACTTATCGTGGGATATGCAACGATTAATTGTTTATTTATGTTGCAGTATTGGAGAAGAACAGGAAAAGGGGGAGGGGGGATTTTCCCGGAATGTGTTATTTGAAACAGAAGGTTATTATTTGCTGATTACGATGACAGTCTTGCTGACCGGATCAAGCAGCAAGTATCCTGATTTTCTCAGAATGGGAGTGTCTGGGGAGTTTCCAATGAGTGAAGATTGAATCCACAACCCCCTGCCCCAGAGAACATCGTCTAAAATGATGCAAACATTTAATTGTGTACTAAATAAAACGCCAGGCCAGCCCCGGCAGGAATTCTGAGTCCAATTCTGGGCTTTAGGGAGTATGTGAAGGAGAAAATGCAGAATTGATTGACTAGAATGATTCCAGGGATGAGGGGGTTAGAGTTCCGTGGATAGATTGGAGAAGCTGGGATTGTCCTCCTTGGAGCAGAGAAGGTGAAGAGGAGATTTGATGGAGGAGTTTAAAATGATTAAGGATTTACATAGAGTAACTCAGGAGAGAATGTTTCCATTGGTTAAAGGGTTAATAAGCAGAAGATATCACATTCACGGTGATTGGCGAATGAATTAGAGATGTACACAAGAAATCTTTTTTATGCAGCAGATGTTTGGGATTTGGAAATGCTCTGTCTGATAGGACGGTGGAAATAGAGTTAGTTGTAGCTTTCAAAAAGACAGTTAGATAAATACTTAAATGAGATATGGGGAAAGGGCGGGGAGTGGAATTAACTGGATTGTTCTTTGAAAGAGCTGGCACAGACTCAATGGGCTGAATGGCTTCTTGCGTTGTGATATTCTGTGGCCAGAATTTATCGCTCCCCTCCCCTGGTGGGTTCTGAGGTGGGGGGGGGTGTAACATGGCAAGGACGGGATTCTCTCCCCCCCCCCCCCCCCCACCCCCGACCTGATCACAAATTTACAGGGGGGGGGGGAGCGGGGGGGACTGCTGCACTTCCCCAATTAATGTCCTTCGAAGGTCACTTAAGGGTCTTTTCCCACCCAGCCTCAATTATTAGGCTGGTGGGTGGATAACAGATTGGAGTGGAAACCCAACATTGAACTCAGTTCAATCTCGGTTGGGACAGTGAGGGCGCACGCCCATCTGAAGCCTCCTTCTGACTGGGACGCTTTCTCCTCAGGGCCCAGTGATCTCCGGACCTCCTTCCCCCACAATCTATCCCCCGAGACCCCGATCGCCCCATTTTTGACCTTCCCAGGCCCTTCCCTCATCGCCTCATCGGACAATCCCCAAACAGGACAATGCAGCAAAGACGCATCGTTACTCATGAAGGAAGTCTATCTGACCAGGTGAACACCACTTCTGTGCAGTAAACATTCTCATTTCCTGTTGGTGAGGAACTTAATTTGGAGCGGGAACCTAATTCCCGCGAGGTGGCCTTTTAATGAGCATCTGCTAAATTGTGAAGCAGGGCTTCCCGATATTGTCCATCAGAAAGCTCGACCCCACCTTTAAAGTCGGAAGAACCCAATTCCTGAAGTTCGTGCTGCCATCAAGGAACTGATTTTTGGCCACACGCCAAAGGAAGTTCCCCAGCCGCCAGGCTTCCCACTAGTGGCTGGCCTGGAAGATTCTACCCTTTAACTTGGTTTCTCTCCCCATAGACACTTCTTAAACTGCTGAGTATTTCTAACATTTTCTGCTTTTTATTGTTGTTACGACACAGAGGTGATTTTCCCCTCTGCGCGATTTTGGAACCACTGAAGGCGATATACCTCGCCTTGTAATCTTGTGCGGGTGTGTGTGAGGTAGTAGGAAGTTACTGGTTTTGGTAAATTAAAGCGGGATCTGACACTCTCTATCATGAACAATTAACAGAACTTTATTTTTTAACTGGTGACAACCTTCTTAAAACAATTAACAAACTGAATAAAATCCCAGTAGAATGCTGTTCGAATGCTACAAGACTCATTCAGGAATAGTGAAATGAACCATTGCAGAATTTAGTCACTCTCAAGTGAAATAAAACAGGCATCTTTGGAAATATGCCCTTTCTTCAATGATGCTCACGTCTGGAACACTGTCTGGGTTGGTCGCTCTCTCTCTCTATTCTGATGGTGGTTCTATGAAGACATACAAGAAAACTGCAGCATTTACATGAGAGCCTCGCCTTTCCCTCCTTCTGATTTAAGAGGTGGCAAGCCCGCTCTGCCACTTACCCCCCTTGTCTGGGTTTATTCGCCTGGAATTATCTCACAGTATTCCTACAATCTGAGTGGCTTGAGGCTGTCAACAACCCCCACATCTGAATTCCATTGGTTCTGTGTCTCTGCGTGCTTGCTTTAAATTCTTTGGTCCAATTCAAAAGCCTGTTTTGGTTAGGTTGGAACACTGATTCTAGGCTTTGATACAAATGTTGCATCCTGCTCTCTGCAATTTAAACATTTCAGCATTGAACCCAAAAACAGTTTTTTTTTTCAGGGACTGACACAATCAGCTTTTAAAGGGACCCTGCCCTATTGTTTCCCCTTTAGTATTTTACACTCTTTATATTCGTCAAACACCACATTTTTAACCTTACATATGTAACTTCACAACATTATTGAGGAAAGTCAGAAGTGTTGACGGGAATTAATCTAAAAAATGTTCCAACGTGAAACTTGCCGATGTGGTGAGGTTCAGTGTTTGATTAAGCTGGAGAAGTTGCCTCATTTAGCGCCATGCCTACTTAATTCCATTTGGCGCAATGTGCTCCGGTCGCCCCCAGTTTTTCCCAGACTTTCTTTGTGTCGTGTTGAATGCTGAGAAGTTATATTTATTTGACAGGACAAGCAGGGGATCCCCTGGTGGTTGGGACTGAGTTACAAAGGAATATTTCAGTATGATCACCACGATAAAGTGAAGCCCAGAAAGGTGAGTGGCAAAACACCTGCGCGATGCTGTCAATTGTAGAGACTCGTTTAGTCATTATGTATGTTAATAATAATATGCAAATTCATTGAATACATATTCATTGCCATTATACATTTTTCTAATGAATATTATGAACTTCATTATGTAAATGATTTTAATTGTGAATGCCGCAGTTTGGTGAGTGGAGTTACAGAGACGTCAGTGCTGATCTGCTCTCCCTTGAGTGTTCAAACCACGCTGAAGAAAGCCTCATGAAATCCAGGACATTTTTAAAATTCATTCATGGGATGTGGGCGTGGCTGCTAGGCCAGCATTTATTGCCCATCCCTAATAGCCCTTGACAAGGTGATGATGAACCTTCTTGAGCCGCTGCAGTCCCTGTAGTGTAGGTGCACCCACAGTGCTGTTAGGGAGGGGGGGCGCCAGGATTTTGACCCAGCGACAGTGAAGGAACGGCGATATATTTCCAGGTCAGCATGATGAATGGCTTGAAGAGGGAGCTTGCAGGGAGTGGTGTTGCTGTGCGTCTGCTGCTCCTGTCCTTCTAGGGTGGTAGAGGTTGCAGCATTGTTTAGATCCCGGACAGCTCGGTGCAGCTTACAGAACAAAAGGTTACTGCAGGTAGAACAAGTGCCAACAGTGTCTGGAGTGGTGGTAACTTGTACACATTTTAGTGCAATGCTCTGTTTGGGCTATAAATCCTTATTGATACACTGGATGACAGATGGTTGTAAATCACAGGAGCGTAGTGTTAGTATCTTCTATCGAAGTGTGTTAATAGTGCATGCAAGATTGGTTTATTTGTAACACTGATGTTGACCTGTTACAGAGATATTTGCTGCAAATTTACGCATGATGTGTAACGCCCCAGAAATAGGCTGCAGAGTCAAATGCACTTCCTATAGTCTCTGGCCTGTGTTCAGGATGTGGTGTTGTTCAACTTTGATCACTTTAGCACAGGAGGTGCTCCTGGGCGATACAGATGTGTGTGGTGACAAATCTATCCGGAATTTATTGCTAAGTCGCCGCGGTGTCATCGCTTGAGCAAGCCAGGATTTACTTCCCAGCCAAGCACATGGATCTTCATTTTGTTCTTTCTTTGAGTCATTCAACAAACTGGAACAAAGTTCCAGAAAAGGGGATTATAATTACTGGAACATATGGGAAACTCCCTGCTTCTACTTACAGTTGTTCAATAAGCCAGCAGCCACATGTGGCTGATCGCACGTCCAGATGTGGCAAACGTATTAGCAAATAAAAAAATGAGTAATAGGCACCCTTGGTGGACATGTGATTTCAGTGCTCACATCTGCACTTCTTAAGGGGCTTGACAGAGTCGATGCTGGAAAAATATTTTCCTTGGCTTGGGCATCGAAACACAGGGGCCACAGTATCGGAATAAGGGGTCAGTCATTTAGGACAGCGATGAGAAATTTCTTCACTCATTGAGTTGTGAATCTTTGGAATTCTCTGCCGCTGTGCATGCTCGATCAATGAGGATATTAAAGACAATGAAGGGATGGGGTGATAGAGTGTGGACCTGGAGCTCAGGTAGAAGATCAGCCATGATTTTATTGAACAGCAGATAATAATACTCAAATGGGCTGAATGGTCCACTCCAGTTCCTTTTTCCTTACACCTGACATATAAGTGAGTTCATTAACCTATCTTGTGCATTCGGTGAAACAGCAATAGCAGAATTTTCCGGCTGCTCACGCCAGCGAGATTCTCCAGTCCCGCTGCAGTGAATGGAGATTCGGCTGAGCGCCAAATTCTCCGTCCTTGCTGGCAGCAGCGTTGGGGCGTGAACTGGCTGGAGAAGTCCGGCCAGTGTGTGTGAGATTTTTTGATCATTGTGAATTTACTTTTGTTACTGGATGTTGGTGGCTGTTTGTGAGGTGAATAGTCGACGTCCCGGAATGTTCCCAATCCCTCCAGCGGGAAGTCTAGCAGGCGCCAATCTCTCCTGGTCATGACAAATGTGGGTCGGGTGCCATGGACTCGGGGGTTGGGGGCAAGGAAGTGAGTTTTGTGCCCCTCTGCTGCTGCCAGGCTACAGAGGGGGAATCCCTCAAGGGTGTTACCAGAACTCTTTAAAGTACATTGATGGGCAGGAGATGTCACTTTCACGAGGGGGAATCCTGTTTCTACCCTGAAGGAGCCGCAGGTGTTGCCTGGCCTCTCTGAACTGCTTCAACGGACGGCTCCTATCAGATCATAGAATCCCTACAGTGCAGAAGGTGGCCATTCAGCCCATCGAGCCTGCACTGACAGCAATCTCACCCAGGCTCTATCCCTGTAAACCCACTTATTTCTCCTGCTCATCGCTCTGAATGATTTCAGTGTTGATACAATCAGTTCATGCTCGATTAAGCCTAAAGTACTTCCTCTTTTGAGCTTCTGTGGTTTCTAGCCACAGTTTTGTTTCAACAGGCTTTCTCTTTGATCTGAAGACCTTCCTGGAAAGACCAGGTGCACAATCTGACTGCTCTTTTTTCATAGTGGGTCATTTTCAACCTCTTTAAGCATTATAGCATTCCTCTACTCGAGTTGTATTTAGCCATGGGAGAGGCTGGCACAACTCAGAAATTATCCTCCAATGGGTCTATAAGGAGGAGCTTCGAGTGTTTATTTCAGCAGGGTGTCACTGTCAGGGTGGATTTGGCAGGGTGGTAGGGGCCTGTGCCAGGTTGGCACTGCTGGTGGGTGAGTGGTGCTCTGATGAGCCGGGGCCTTTGCTGCCCCACATAGGAGTCTCTCTCGTTGCAGTTGGGTTGAGTCCTTTAACTGGGGGGGGGGTTCGGACCACCCTCATGCCTGTGTGGTGTGGGGGAGGTAGTGACCCAACATTTCGTGATGGGGGGGTGGGGGGGGAAGGTTGCCCCTCTATGGGGAAGGGTTGGGGGAGCTCCCCTTGTGAGCAGGGAGTTACAGTGTCAGTGGGGAGGGAGTGGGGGAGGAGGGGGGGGGGGCGATCACTGCATTCTGAGATAGAGGCACCCTTTAAAAATGATGCCCCGATCAATGTGAAGCCGGGCTTGCTGGCGTGTTTCCCGTTAGGGATTCCATTGCCACCAAAGAGTGGTTGTTCCTGCCCACCTCCCCCCCGGGTATCTCTTCCAACGTCAGAGGGTTACACTTCGGTTTTTCCGCTGGAGGAAGCACTTCGTTTCTCATCGGGAGAATCATTCGTGATTAAAATCAGGATGCTGAAGAGGCCAGAGTGATTTGAGTGCAGCTATCGTGGGGCATTGTGAGACCGGAGGAGATTTATTACAATCCCTGGGATGGGGTGTCAGTGGCAAGGCCAGCATCCATTGCCCATCCCTAATTGCCCTTGAACTGAGTGGCTCCATTCAGAGTCAACCACATTGCTGTGGGTCTGGAGTCACTTGTAGGCCAAACCAGGTAAGATTGGCAGATTTGAGAGGCAGAGACAGGGAGGATAGTCAGGCTTTTTCCCAGGGTGGAAGTGTCAATTACACGGGGGGGGGGGGCACGGGTTCAAGATGAGAGGGGGAAAGTTTAAGGGAGATGTGCGGGGGGAGTTTTTCACACAGAGAGTGGTGGGTGCCTGGAACGCGCTGCCAGAGGAGGTGGTGGAAGCAGCACATTAGCAACATTTACTAGGCACCTGGATGGGTCCATGAATAGGGAGGGATTAGAGTGATACGGACCGGGTAAGGGCAGAAGGTTCTCTTCTTTAGTTTTGTTTGGGCATCATGAACAGCACAGGCTTGGAGGGCCGAAGGGCCTCTTCCTGTGCCGTACTTTTCTTTGTTCTTTTTTCTTTATTTCCGTCCTCCTCCTGGGAATCTCCTGCCATGATGGAGTTCTAAGTGGAGCAGTTGGTTCAGGAGTCTGGTGCTGGGCACAAACGACGTGTCCTGCCCAGCAGAGCTGGTTTTGAGTGATTGGCACCTTGATGCCGGGCACATTGGCTTGAGCGAGGATGTTGCTGGTGCCCTGCCTTTCCTGCCACTGGATTGAGAGGGTCGTGTGAAGGCATCACTGCTGCTATTTCTCCAGTGCTCGGAGGTGCTGTTGTATGTTGTCCAAGTTTGAGAAGCATAAAGGAGCACAGGGGTCATTGCTGCCCAGTATAACACACCCTTAGTCTCAACTTTGAGATTCCGGCTCTGACGTACTCCTGCCCGTAACCAGCCAAAGGCTGAACTGGCACATTGGAAGCGATGATGACTTTCACTGTCTTATGTTCTGCCTGGGCAGCAAGGTGGCACTGCTGCCTCACAGCGCCAGGAACCCGGGTTCAATTCCAGCCTTGGGTGACAGTGTGGAGTTTGCATGTTAGATCATAAGACCATAAGACGTAGGAGCAGAATTAGGCCACTCGGCCCATCGAGTCTGCTCCGCCACTCAATCATGGCTGATATTTTTCTCATCCCCATTCTCCTGCATTTTCCACATAACCCCTGATCCCCTTATTAATCAAGACCCTATCTATCTTTGTCTTAAAGACACTCAATGACCCGGCCTCTTCTGCGGCAAAGAATTCCACAGATTCGCCACTCTCTGGCTGAAGAAATTCCTCCTCATCTCTGTTTTAAAGGATCGTCCCTTTCGCCTGAGGTTGTGCCCTGTGTCTGCGTTGGTTTCTTCAAGGTGCTCTGGTTTCCTCCCACAGTCCCAAGATGTGCAGGCTAGGTGGATTGGCCATGCTAAATTGTCCCTTAGTGTCAAAAGATATGCAGGTTAGGGGGATTAGTGGGGTAAATATGAGTTGTTGCAGTCTCGATGGGCCAAATGGCCTCCTTCTGCACTGTAGGGATTCAATGATACTTCGTCAAGAGGAGGCTCTGGAGATACAGAAAATTATCCACATTTTCCAGGATCTCACTTATTTGACGAGGGGGAGGTTTAATGCTGTGGGAGTTGTTTGTTAGAGTGGGGGATCCCACTCTATTAGCTGGACAGCAGAGCTTCCGCCCAGCAATCATTGTGAATTAGAATGGCGGGGCTTACCCCGGGGACAACAATTAACAGTTTACAGCTAGAACTTGGAGTTTGCAAGCAGTTACAGTGTTAAAAACATAAAATCCTAATGCATCCAAAGGGCTGTCAGTTGAATTGTGTCCCCGGGGAGGGAAGTGATTCTAAAGTCAGCTCTGAATCTGTGCAGGACAATCCATGTGCAGTGCAGGCTCCCTGGGGAATCCGTGCTGCTGCCAAGGGAACATCTTGTATCCATTAGAGTGTCTGCTTCCTGGAGAAATTGAGGCTGGGCTGTGCACTGCGACATGTGATCGGCAAACAGGAAGGGATCTCACTTCTTCAGGACTGAGGACATTTCCACTGGGGATTGAATTCCTCGATGGAAAAGGCCGGGGGGGAGGGTTCAAACGGCAGCTCGCTGTGCATCCAGCTTCACGGAAACTGGGAGCGATGAATGTTTCCCACCGCTCGGTACAGAATGATGGGAGACTTTGTCCTGTCATTTGGGCGGCTCGAGGCTTTTCTTGTCCCTGTTCTGTTTCTCTGTCTGTCAATTATTGTTGGAAGCAGTAAGGGGAAGGAAAGACTTGCATTTAGGTAGCACCTTTCATGACCATGGTGCGCCCCAAAGCTCTTTTGAAGTGTGGTCTCGGTTGTAGGAAACGCAGCAGCCAATTCACACACAGCATGCTCCCACACACAGCAAGGTGATAATGAGCTGACAATCCTTCTTTAGTGATGACAATTGTTGGGTAAGTATTGACCTGGACATCACAAAGACCTGGCGCCCGCCCCATAAAGCAAAAACTCAAAAGAGGTGCAAAATCCCTGGGAGAAGCGACAGAGACAGGGAGAGAAGTTAAACCCGAAGTTCCCAGTCAGGGAAGGGGACCGAGAGAATAGGAGGTGTGTCTCTTTTATAATATAGAGGTGTGCCAGGACAAATAACAGGTTGGGAATCACAGGTTTGGTGGTTAAAAGTAGGAAGGAAAATAGTCACAAAATATCCTGCCTTGGGCCTGTAAACATCCTTACGATCCTGCTACATACCCACGGTAGTGAATTCACCCTTCATTCCTGAAATTCAGCCTGTGGGATATTCTGGTAACTCCTGTCACTCACACAACTTGCATACAATTAGTATCTTAATAAAGGATGCATCTGTCTACCTCAATTTGCATAGAATTATGAAATATAAGCCCTTGTATTTGTGCAAAAATGTCACAGATCACTTTCTGGGTTGAATAAGTTTCGGAATTCAGTGACTGTAACCACAAATTGAACTATTGAATGAATCTCTCGTAGTCATTAATCCATCGTGAGGGTTAAGCAGCTGTTCGTGTCTGCAATGTGATAAGGAGTTTCTCTGTATTTACTGTCCCTGACATTCCCTTTGATGAGAATTTATTAAGCAGCAGATCATCTTTGCTGCTCAATTCACAACATTCTTCACACAGGAGCACAGAAGATGGAAGGGTGGCAGTGAGCTGTTCAACAATGGGAGCACCGCTTGCTGGTTCCCTCCCAAGTCACTCCATTTTCCAACACGTTAGGTTAGCAGCACCAACACTGGCCGACTGTTCTCTTCTCCTTAGCCCGGGTAGCATGGAACCCATCAAACCCAAGTCGTTGCCCCAAGTAATTATCGAAGAATCAAACCTGACACCTTCCCAGTTCAGCACCATGCCCGCGGGTACCCAACAACACTCGAGAAGCTCAACACCATCCAGGACAAAGCAGCCCACTTGATTGGCATCCCATTCACCATCTCAAACATTCACTCCCTCCATCGCTGACGCACAGTGGCAGCAGTGTGTCCCAGCTGCAATATACAGCAACTCACTGAGACTCCATCAACTTCCAAACCCGCAACCTCTACCACCTAGAAGGACAAGGGTAGCAATTGCAAGGGAACAGCCCCACCTGGACGTTCCCCTCCAAGGCATTCACCATCCTGACTTGGCCATTCCTTCACTGTCGCTGGGTCAAAACCCTAGAACCCTAGAGAGTTACAATACAAAGAGACCTAGGGGTACATGTTCATAGCTCCTTGAAAGTGGAGTCACAGGTGGACGGAGTGGTGAAGAAGGCATTCGGCATGCTTGGTTTCATCGGTCAGAACATTGAATACGGGGGTTGGGACGTCTTGTTGAAGTTGTACAAGACATTGGTAAGGCCACACTTGGAATACTGTGTGCAATTCTGGTCACCCTATTATAGAAAGGATATTATTAAACTAGAAAGAGTGTAGAAAAGATTTACTAGGATGCTACCGGGACTTGATGGATTGAGTTAAAAGGAGAGGCTGAATAGACTGGGACTTTTTTCTCTGGAGCGTAGGAGGCTGAGGGATGACCTTATAGAGGTCTATAAAATAATGAGGGGCATAGACAAGGTAGATAGTTAATATCTTTTCCCAAAGGTAGGGGAGTCTAAAACTAGAGGGCATAGGTTTAAGGGGAGAGATACAAAAGTGTCCAGAGGGGCAATTTTTTCACACAGAGGGTGGTGAGTGTCTGGAACAAGCTGCCAGAGGTAGTAGTAGAGGCGGGTACAATTTTATCTTTTAAAAAGCATTTAGATAGTTACATGGGTACGATGGGTATAGAGGGATATGGGCCAAATGCGGGCAATTGGGATTATTTTAGGGGTGTTAAAATAAAAAGTAAGGGTGGCATGGACAAGTTGGGCCAAAGGGCCTGTTTCCATGTTGTAAACCTCTATGACTTCTATAACTCTGTCCCTAACAGCACAGTGGGTATACCTACATGTGATGACTTCAGCCAGGCTAATGAGGTTGGCTTGCTGGAGTATGTACCGCCTGATGAGGCTCAATTGTTGGTTAAATCAGGGAGCCTCATGCTCCCTATTTAAAGCAGGTGTGTCAGACTCTCAGCCTGCATTCAGCAGGGAGCAACTGGGGAGCTGGCTGTGTACAGATGTATGGTGTAAATAAAGTAACTTGGTGACGGACTTCCACTCCGTGGAGTTATTACACTACACCACACGGACTGTACCGACTCAAGTTGGCAACTCACCGCCACCTTCTCGAGGGCAATTAGGAATGGGCAATAAATGCTGAACTAGTGACATTCACACGCCCTGAGCAAATAAAAAAGTTAATTTAGCCAATGACAAAGCAGAGGAAAAGTGAATCAATTTTGAATATTGCCTTTTCCCTCCTGATGAAGATTCCACTTCTGAGTCCATTTAAATGATGTTCCTTTCAAATGTAACTCGGATAATTCTCAGCATTGCGCTGCATGTGCATCACAGACAGCAGTGTTTACTTACATCTGTTTTGTTGGTTGCTATGTATGTTTTTAAGCACATTGAGACACTCATTACATCATACATGATGTGGAACACATGTTTCTGTGCGTTAAGACTGATTCTGAGAAAGAGATTGAAGCCGGAAGCCACACGGCTATATAGTGCAGTCTAATTTTTTTAAATTTCGCAGCTGTGATCCACTCCCCTGATGCCGTGAGGAGATGTGGAGAACTTGCTGTAGCAACAGTATCCAAGGGCTTCTCACAGCTCTGTAAGCACAGGGACAGAACAGAATGGGCCACAAACAGGGCGGCACAGGGGCACAGTGGTTAGCATTGCTGCCTCACAGTGCCAGGGATCCAGGTTCAATTCCCAGCTTGGGTCGCTGTCTGTTTGGAGTTTGCACATTCTCCCCGTGTCTGCGTGGGTTTCCTCCGGGTGCTCTGGTTTCCTCCAACAGTCCAAAGATGTGCAGGTTAGGTGAATTGGCCATGCTAAATTTCCCCTTAGTGTCCCAAGATGTGGAGATTAGGGGGTTTGACCATGCTAAATTGCCGCTTAGTGTACCAAGATGTGTAGGTTAGGGCGATTAGCCATGGGAAATGTGTGGGATTATAGGGAGGTGGGGGGGGGGGGGGAGGTGGTCATTGTTGATCTGGGTAAGATGCTGTTTTGGAGAGTCAGTGCAGATTCGATGGGCCGAATGTTCTCTTTCTGCACTGTAAGGATTCTGTGGCAGTTAACAAACTGACCAGGTGTTGACCATAGCTTTATTTGTAGCACTTCCACCTCTAATTTTGAAGGTTATGGGTTCAAGTCCTGCTCTAGAAACCTGAGTGCAAACACGTGGGCTGACACTCCTGGGAATTGCTGAGGGAATGCTGCACTGTTGGGGATGCTGTCTTCTGGATGCGATGTTCAGTCAAGATGGACATTAAAGATCCCATGGAAGTATTTTGAAGAGGAGAAGGAGCGTTCTGCCTGGAATCCTGTCCAATATTTATCCCTCAATCAACATCACAAAAGCAGATGACCTTCGAACGTTCATAGAACCCTACAGTGCAGAAAGAGGCCATTCGGCCCATCGAGTCTTAACCACCCACAATCCCACCTAGGCCCTACCCCCATATCCCTACATATTTTACCCACTAATCCCTCTAACCTATGCATCTCAGGATACTAAGCGGCAATTTTAGCATGGCCAATCAATCTAACCCGCACATCTTTGGACTGTGGGAGGAAACCGGAGCACCCGGAGGAAACCCACGCAGACACTGGTCATTATCACATGGCTGTTTGAGGGAGCTTGCTCCGTGCCTGTCCTCTGCCATGTATCCTACGTTCCAGCAGTGCCTACACTTCATTCGCTGTAAAGCTTTGGGGTGTGCTGTGGTTATGGAAGGTGCTATATAAATGCATGTCTTCCTTCCAAAGACTGGCCTGCACTAAAGGGAGCAAATGAAGTTGATCAACAAATGGAGAGCAAGCAAGAGAGGCGACATCAAGTGGTGAACGGGGGGTTGGAATAATTGACAGGCCAGTCTGCAAGTGAGAATAAAGAGACCTGTTGATAATCACAGAGGAAAATGTCACCAAGTACAGATCGGATAATGGAGCCTGGTTTGAACAGTTGCCTGAAGAGTGTTTGGACTGATGGACGAGGGAGATAGAGAAATAGAGAGAGAATTGGTTTCTTGAAACATCATCAAACAGCAATATGATGGCAATACAAGTAAAACACGTAGGCCGGAACTCTGTCACCTCGCTCGTCACGGAATCGGAGCGGGCGAGGTTCTGACGGCGGAAATCTCCGTTGACCTCGGGCGGGAATTTCTGGTCTCGCCCGAGTGAGGCCCTTAATCATAATTCATGACGTTGTTATAGACAGTCATTAGCGAAATAACAGAATTATTACAGTGCAGAAGGAGGCCATTTGGCCCATCATATCTGCACTGGCTCTCCAAACGAGTGCCATTCCCCTACCTTTCCCCTGTACCCCTGCACATTGTGTGTATTCAGATAATTGTCTAATGCTCTTGTGAATGCCTCGATCAAACCTGCCTCCACCACAGATCCAGGCAGTGCAGTCCAGCCTGAACCACTCGCTGTGTGAGAAAGTTTTTCCTCGCGTCAGATTTGCTTCTTTTGCAAATCACTTTAAATCTGCGCCCTCTCGTCCTCAATTCTTTTACGAGCAGGAACAGTTTCTCTCTATCTACTCTGTCCAGCTCCCTCATGATTTTGAACATCTCTATCAAATTTCCTCTTCTCTCTTTCTCTCCAAGGAGAACAGTCCCACCCTCTCCAATCTATCCTCAGAACTGAAGTTTCTCATCCCTGGAACCATTCTTGTAAACCTCTTCTGCACTCTCTCCAATTCACTCACATCCTTCCTATAGTGTGATACCCAGCACTGTACACAATACTCCAGCTCAGGTCTCAGTTCACAATCTCCTAAAAGAAAATAAAGTATAAAATAATAGAAGGATTGCACAATTATGATCATTTCGATTCACAGATAATTACAATATGTTGCCAAATACAGTTCTGAATCATCATAGAATCATAGAAACCCTACAGTACAGAAAGAGGCCATTCGGCCCATCAAGTCTGCACCAACCACAATCCCACCCAGGCCCTATCCCCATATTCCTACATATTTTACCCACTAATCCCTCTAATCTACACATCTCAGGACACGAAGGGGCAATTTTTCAGCATGGCCAATCAACCTAACCCGCACATCTTTGGACTGTGGGAGGAAACCGGAGCACCCGGAGGAAGCCCACGCAGACACGAGGAGAATGTGCAAATTCCACACAGACAGTGACCCAAGCCGGGAATCGAACCCAGGTCCCTGGAGCTGTGAAGCAGCAGTGCTAACCACTGTGTTACCGTGCCGCCCATAATTTCTGCTTAATTTACAGAATACAAAATGAAATGAGGCCAAAAGAGAAAATGCTGGAAAATCTCAGCGGGTCTGGGCAGCATCTGTAAGGAGAGAAAAGAACTGACGTTTCGAGTCCAGATGACCCTTTGTCAAAGCTGAGCTTTTAGCTTTGACAAAGGGTAATCTAGACTCGAAACATCAGCTCTTTTCTCTCCTTACGGATGCTGCCAGACCTGCTGAGATTTTCCAGCATTTTCTCTTTTGGTTTCAGATTCCAGCATCCGCAGTATTTTGCCTTTAATAAATGAAATGAGGTGACTGCGGCAACTTTGGATTCTTGTCCCAGGTTTTCTCTCCTTCCTCAATGGGCGATTAGCTTCACCAAGTCCAACCAATTGCTGAAGCTTTAATAATATTGCAAAAACGTGGAGCCAGATGGGTCTATCGTGAACAAACTGGGAATTCAGGAGGAACTTTGTTACCCAGAGAGTGGTGAGAATGTGGGACTCACTGCTACAGGGAGTAGTTGAGGCGACTGGTATAGAGGCTGGAGAAACATATAAAAGTGAAAGGAATAGAGGATAAAGCTGACTGGGTGAGATGAAACGAGATGGGAGGACAGAGTGGAATGTATGATGTGGAGATGCCGGCGTTGGACTGGGGTGGACACAGTGAGAAGTCTCACAACACCAGGTTAAAGTCCAACAAATTTATTTGGTATCACGAGCTTTCGGAGCGCGACTCACCTGATGAAGGAGCAGTGCTCCAAAAGTTTGATTCCAAATAAACCTGTTGGACTTTAACCTGGTGTTGTAAGAGTGGAATGTAAGCAGCAACGTGGGCCAGTTAGGCCGAATGGCCTGTTTCTGTGGAATGTAAGCAATTTTTTATCCACTCACGGGATCCGAGAGTCGCTGCTTAGATCAGCATATTGCCAATTCCTAGTTACCCTTGAGAAGGTGATGGTGAGCTGCTGTCTTGAACTGCTGCAGTCCATGTAGTGTAGGTACACCCACAGTGCTGTTAGGGAGGGCGTTCCAGGATTCTGACCCAGTGACAGTGAAGAAACGGCGATATATTTCCAAGTCAGGACAGTGAGTGGCTTGAAGGGGAACTTGTAGGTGGAGATGTTCCCATGTATCTGCTGCCCTTGTCCTTCTAGATGGTTACGGTTGTGAGTTTGAAAGTCCTGTCAATGGAGCCTGGGCAAGTTGCTGCAATGCATCTTCTAGCTAATACACACCGCTGCCACTGTGTGTTGATGGTTGAGGGAGTGAATGTTGAAGGTGACGGATGGGATGTGGGTCAAATGAGGCTGCTTTGTCCTGGATGGTATCAAGATTCTTGTGTGTTCATCCAGGCAAGTGGGGAGTATTCCATCACACTCCTGACTTGTGCCTTGTAGATGGTGGACAGACTTTGGGGAGTCAGGAGGTGAGTTATTCACCGCAAGATTCCCAGCCTCTGACCTAATCTTGTCGCCACAGTATTTACTCGGCGAGCTAGCTGGTCCAGTTCAGTTTCTGGTCAATGGTAATCTCCAGGATGTTAATAGTGGGGGATTCAGCGATGGTAATTGGTTAGATTCCCTCCTGTTTTATCACATCACAAGACAATGTCCTTTACACCAGCGTGCGCAAAGAGATAAGTGGCAATATTTTTAAATCCAGTGCCTCTTGCAGTTCTCTCCTTCACAGTATTTTCCCGGGAATGGTTTCTGTCTACAGCAGAAACACTTCCTTCCATTTTAATAAAATTGTCAGCCCGCTCTTCAAGCTGCATGCTCCCTCATTGCTTTTTGCTGTCTGCCCTTAGCCCTTTCCTTCATGAAATATTAAATATTTTTGAGCTGATGGAATCAGCAATCTTCACATCGATGCGGCTTTCCCTGGCACAGTCAGACAAGTGTTTACGCTGCTATGAATGAATCAGCGTATCTGTACACACACCTCCCCCGAGGTTATGGGACCGAGGGAAACAGCGCAGGAAACAGATAATGTCACCGTCGCATATTTCTCAGATTCTTGCACCACCCAAACTTAAAAGGACGAGGCCCGCTGATTCGGGATCAGCCTTTCGAGGAGCCCAGGAAGCCAAGACTGACCGGAGATCCACAATGAAGAGTGGAATGCCGGTGTGACGCATCAAATAAACAAGATAGCAGGTAGCCAACCACTGTCAGATGTCAGCTACGCCTTTCCAGAACTTTCTGCATTTACTTCATGAAAGCTGAGTTCACCATTGATTAATTAACAGGCCAGCTCTCGTGATTAAATCCCGGTTTTACTTGAAGGTGGAGTGCCCGCCTTGCAGTTGACTTCTGATGGTGATGGCATGGGGGGTAGAAGAGTTAATGGTTTTGTCGATTAATTCCTTCACAAACACAGCTGCATGAACATCTCGCTGGGAGCAGAACAAAGAGGGATCATAGGGAGAAATATAGGTGGGGATGATTAGATACTGCGGGGAATACACCAGTGAAAATCAACAGCAGGCCAGTAAGCATCTGAGAATGAGAATTAAAGTCTGTGTGTTTAGTCATTTTACTCTGTGGTGTCAGTAAGTAAGAGGAATCATAGAATCCTGCAGTGCAGAAGGAGGCCATTCGGCCCATCGAGTCTGCACCAACCACAAATCCCACCCAGGCACTATCCCCATAACCCCATGCATTTGCCCAGCTAATCCCCATGACACTGTGGGGCAATTTAACACGGCCAATCCACCTAACCTGCACACCTTTGGAGGGTGGGAGGAAACCGGAGCACCCGGAGGAAACCCACGCAGACACGGGGAGAACGTGCAGACTCCACACAGACAGTGACCTGAGGCCGCGAATCGAACCCGGGTCCCTGGCGCTGTGAGGCTGCGGTGCGGAATAATTTTTTTACTAATGCTGCATGTGATACAGAATCTGAAATAAAATGCTGGATGTGCAGTTTAGGCTGTTGGATCTGAGAATGTAAGCCCAGATGAATGCTGCCAGCCCCGATACTTTCACAGGGGTGGTTGCTGAATGAAACATGAACAGTTTCTCTTTTCAGGAGGTGACTGGTCCAGTTTCATCTTCTCCAGGTTTTTGCCCGTGTTCTCGGATAGCCGGCAGGGATCGAACACCAGACACGCGATTTGCAGATAAGGAAGGAGCCAGTGTGATAGGCCGGTTGAATGACTCTGCCTTCCACGCTCCCTTACTATAGTACCAGTCTCATTAAAAGCTGCCTCGCAGACCTTGGTGTTCTGCCGCACTCATTCAGAATTTGTTGAGACCCGCTCCCATCGCAGGCATCTGGAGTTTGTCTCCTGTGTGATACTGCCCAACAGTCACACACACACACATTGCACTGTCAGGCCTTTGACACAGCCCCATGTGGTCTCAGCTGGAACTCTTCACAACACAAACAGCTGGCGTGTTTGAAATTCTTCAACCCCCACCACCCCAATCCTAATGGGAGCTTAAAAAACCTTCATTAGCATATGTACCCTTGAACAATGGCCGGAAACTTAACAAAAAAGTCAGCATAAGAAAACAGTTGAGAAGCAAAAACTTGGAAATGACCACCTCAAGAGAAGCACAGGCTGAATTTTAACTTTCTTTTATTTTGAAAAAGAGCTGAGCAGTCTGCTACACTGAGTTATCATCAACCTTGTTTTATTCCTGGCTGGTGGTAAGGGTCTGTGCAGAAACTCCACCCTGAAAGCTTGCATTGTGTTTGCTGCTTGCTACAGCACAGGTCAGGAGTTAGTGTAGATTACTGTGCAGGAAGTAAGGTTCCCTCAAGGGGCATGTGATTAAATGTCTTCCCATCGTTTTTTTTTAACTTCCAGCCAGTTCATGAGGCTGAGGAATTATATTCTGCCGTTTTCCCGCACTGAGTCACAGCTGGTTTTGCTTACTGCTCCCTAGCAAGGAGCCCGGAGCTGCAGGGAAAACACTGGTGTTGTAGGAATTGTGTGGAAAATGAAGAGGGAGAGCACGCTGCCGGAAGGGACTCTTTAGCTGTTTTTCTTAAGGAAAAAAAAAAGTCCTCAGGAAAAAACACACCCCAAAGCGTTGGAAAGCAGTTTGTGGTCCTGTCATATTCTCCTCCTCTCTGCACAGAGGGAGAAAGTGCCGAGGTTGGTGTGAAAGGGCAGACATGTGAGTGAGTGCCAGGAGACCTGAGGGGAGAATTGTTCAGAAATAACGGACGTCTTTCATTCTTAATTCTTTTGTCTTGACAAGATTTTCCAATGGAGGCAACTGGAGAACCTGTACTTCAGGGAGAAGAAGTTTTCTGTGGAAGTGCATGACCCTCGCAGGTAAAGAAGTATTGTTTATTGTGGCAGAGTCTGAACACTGCCTGCTTTTGTACTCGCTGCGAGAATGCAACAGAAGCCGGTCGCTCCTCAAAAACGTGAAACATTTGCTGCTGTGACATTGTGTACAACTTGCTAACATTTGGTGTAAAGATGTTGTAAGCCGGCAGCTGTTCTGGAGCCAGTGTTTATTTTTAAGATGCAGTAACCGAGCTTCTTACATCGGTCGCTCCGAATAAGATCGTGGGCTCAATCGGAATTTTTTGAACGAGTGACGGCAAAGATCCAGTGGGGGGGGGGGAGCAGGGAGTGGGGGTGGGGGTGGGATGCTGCTAACATTCACAGCAAGGGGAAGGGATTCATATTGTAACGATCAAACTGCTCTGGACGGTAACACTATACACCCTTGGGGTCGGAGAGAAAACCGCGCCACAACCTCGCTCTCTGTTTATGTTGCCAGGGCCTCTGTAACCAGGAGAACATTTGGTCACAGTGGGATCGCTGTGCACACGTGGTACGCCAGTGCTGCACTGATTAAGTCAATCTGGGCAATGGCCATTAGCCAGCATCAATTCTATCTGGACCGGAAACAAAGCAAGGTGAGCACAGATTAGAGTAAAAAATATTTCCCAGTTGAAGCATTGTAGCCCTCTGGACGTGTTATCCACAGGAGGTTTTTTTTTAAACTTGAGAACGCTGTTTATAAATAAATGTCACTTTGCCCAAGATGTGGAAGCGCAGACTAAATTATTAGTTTTGCATCACCTCCCCTGCAATCTCTCTGACTCGGGATCTGAATGGACAGCCCAGTGAACCCAAACTGACCGACATTCCCAAGCTCGGTGGCTGGTCCCGGCTAATCTTAGCTGGGCTGTGGTTTGGGCTCTACAATTTGCCTGGGTCACTGCGCTGCCGAGGTTGGGGGCGGGGGGTTGGGGGGGGGGGGGGGGGGGAGGGGGGGGGAGGAGGGGGGGTGGTCAGCCAGAATCCTTGGTACTGCTCATTACTCAGTTAGCTGTTATCCAGAGCAGTTCTCAAGCTGGGAGCCACCTGGGGGTCCACAAACTTCTCAGTGGGTCCAGGAAATAAGACGGACGTAAGAATGGAGAGTGTCTTGCTGTGAGGTAGACATGGAGGATGACGGATGTTACGCTGAGGATATTTAGACTGCAGTGAGGAGCAGGCATAGCCACCTCATTGATACCTATAAATAATGACCTGTTTTCTGAAAAGCATTGCTAAACCACTCTACTTGAGTATGATCATAGAATCCCTGCAGTGCAAAGAAGGCCATTCGACCCATCAAGTCTGCACCTACTCTCTGACAGAGCATCTTACCCAAGCTCACCCCCCTGCTAATCCGCCTAACCTACACATCCTGGGACACTTAGGGGCAATTTAGCATAGCCAATGCACCTAACCCGCACATCTTTGGGCTGTGGGAGGAAACCAGAGCACCCGAAGAAACCCACGCAGGCACGGGGAGAATGTGCAAACTCCTAACAGTCACCCATAGCCAGAATTGAACCCAGGTCCCTGGCGCTGTGAGGCAGCAGTGCTAACCACTGTGCCACCGTGCTGCCCATAATCCTGTGATGTAGGATTATAATTTAGATGCAAGGGCCAGTGATTGTTAACCCATTTGAAAAGGGGTCCTTTGACCGTAGAATGCTTAAGATCCAGTGATTTAAACTCCGCAGCTTTATCCGTACGGATGGTGCAAACTGCCTGGATCCTGAGGAAACTCACTGTGCATAGGGCATCATGTCCTCATCCCAAGTGAACACCTCCAGAGTCAGTGGACAACAACCTTGAGGAGGAGGCTTAACATTGGTGCTTTCACTGTGCACAGTGAAGCTTTTATCCTTTCTAGGAATAATGGAAATGTGAAATGAGGCTGCGGTGATTAATTCCTTTGACAAATAGCTAGCTGGGAACAGGACAAATATAGACTGATGCCAAAAGCCTGTAGTTCCTATAGCACATCTCACGCCCACCCGATGTTCCAAAGTACTTCTTTGAGGTGCGGTCAGTGTTGTAATGTAGGAAACACAGCAGCCAATCTGCACACAGCAAGCTCCCACACACATCAATGTGATAATGATCAGATAGTCTTCTTTCATGTTAATTCAGGGATAGATAGTGGCCAGGGCACCAGGGAGAAGCGTCTACTCATCTTCAAAGTAGTGCTGTGTGCACCTGAGAGAACAGGCAACATCTCAGCTTAACACCTGATCCATAAGATCAGATAAGATTCAGGATAAGCAGCAGGAGGTGTAGAGGGGACACGAGAAAGAATGTTTTTATGCAGAGGGTGGTGGGGGTCTGGAATTCACTGCCTCAGTCGGTGGTGGAGGCAGAGACCCGAAACTCTTTTAAAAAGTACCTGGATCTGCATCTTAAGTGCTGTAAGATACAGGACTATGGACAGGGTGCAGGAAGGTGGGGTTAGAAAGCGCACTTTTTTTTCATTAGTGTCAGAAGTAGGCTCACAATAACACTGCAATGAAGTTACTGATAAAATCCCCGAGTCGCCACAGTCCGGCGCCTGTTCGGGTACACTGAGGGAGAATTTAGCATGTCCAGTGCACCTAACCAGCACGTCTCTTGGATTGTGGGAGGAAACCGGAGCACCCGGAGGAAAGCCACGTAGACATGGGGAGAACATGCAGACTCCGCACAGACAATGACCTCAGGCAGGAATCAAACCCGGGTCCCTGGTGTCTTTAGGCTGGAATGGACAAGATGGGCTGAATGGCCTCCTTCGGTGCTGCAACTTTTCGATGATTCTATGACAGTTCCATCAGCGCAACACTCCCTCAGCGCTGCACCGGGTGTCAGTTTTTAATCTTTGTGCTCAAGACTCTGTCGTGGGACTGAGGCTGAGGCAGCAAGGAGACGCAGTGTGGGATCGAGTTTCGCACAATCCCGACTCTGTCTCTAGTTATAATGTTTGAAAGCTTCACTCTTCACCGTAATTCTCATCATCAGTAGGTTCCTTCTTGTCGTTTAACTTGCGATTGTGGATTGAGATAGTTTGTAAAGGAAGTTATGGAGGCGCAGTGTAACCCCGTTATTTACTCCTCTTGTTGCTTTTGCCAGTCGAAAATTCATGCAGCAAGAAGTCTGAGTGAGATCGCCATCGATTTAACGGAAACCGGGACACTGAAGATGTCCAAACTGGCCAACATGGGGAGTAAAGGCAAAATCATCAGTGGCAGCAGTGGCAGCCTGCTGTCATCAGGTGAGGCGTACATTCTGAAAAGGCTTTGCTTCTCCAGAGAGAGTCAGAGCCTTAAAGTCAAGGGAGAAACAGAGTTAACGTTTCAGATCAATGACCTCTCGTCAGAACTGGGACGCTGTGCTCCAGCGGGTTTTAAACAGGCGGAAATAAAAGTAAAGTAAAAAATGAAGTTTATTTATTAGTCACAAGTAAGGCTTACATTAACACTGCAATGAAGTTACTGTGAAATTCCCCTAGTCGCCACGATTCGGGTCAATGCACCCTAACCAGCACGTCTTTCAGACTGTGAGAGGAAACCGGAGCACCCGGAGGAAACCCACGCAGACACGGAGAGAATGTGCAGACTCCACACAGACCCAAGCCGGGAATCGAACCCGGGTCCCTAGCACTGTGAGGCAGCAGTGCTAACCACTGTGCCACCGTGCCACCCCAATGAGGGAGGGGGAGGGAACAGGAAGGAAGCTGTGATCAGGTGGATAACAGGAGAGATTAAGTGAGGAAAGATCATTGTTTAACTCTGTTTCTTGATGCACAGATGCTGTCTGACCAGCCGAATATTTTGAGAATTTTGTGCCTTGAGTTCAGATTTGCAGCATCTGCAGTATTCTATTCAATCTCAGAGTCTTTGACTTATTCCATCCTTGCCTCAAATTGTGTTACTGTTTCTCCAACATGTTGAGCAAAGTTTAAATTAATTGCGATTACAATGATTAAAGTTGCAGTGTTGCAACTGTGCGTTTTTAAAACTTTATTCTTGGCTTTAATATTTATAGTTTATCGAACTAAACATTGTGTGTTTTTTCTTCTTTGGTCTGAGAATTCTCTGTGTTACATACATAGAAAACATCAAAGATAGGACCAGGAGGAGACCATTCGGCCCTTCGAGCCTGCTCCGCCATTCATTACGATCATGGCTGATCGTCCAACTCAATAGCCTAATCCTGTTTTCTCCCAATACCTTTGTTCCCATTCACCCCAAGTGCTATATCCAGCCGCTTCCTGAATACATTCAGTGTTTTAGCATTATATGTGGGTATCAACCATAAGTCCCTTGGCGGAACCCTCATTTATAAATCGCAAGGTTGTGAGTTCATATCCCAGTTGACGAACTTGAGTGTGTAATCCAAGCTGATACTCGAGGGGGTGCTGTGCTGTTGGAGGTGCTGTCTTTTGTGTGAAACCTGAAAGCAAGGCTCCATCTCCTCTCTCGGCTGAATGCAAACAATCCCATATCACTGTTTGAAGAAGAGTAGAGTGCGATCTCCCCAGTGTCCTGGCCAATGTTTATCGTTCAGCCAACAGCAATGAAACAAGTTGCCTGGCCTTATATTTCATTGCTGTTTATGGGAGCTTGCTGTGCACTAATTGGCTGCAACACCACTTCATAAGTTCATATGATATAGGAGCAGAATTCGGCCATTCAGCCCATCGAGTCCACTCCGCCATTCAATCACGGCTGATAGTCTCCTCATCCCCATTTTCCTGCCTTCTCCCCATAGCCCTTCAACCCATTACCAATTAAAAATCTGTCTCACTCCTCCTTAAATTTACTCACTGTCCCAGCATCCACCGCACTTTGGGGCAGTGAATTCCACAGATTCACAACCCTTTGGGAGAAGTAGTTTCTCCTCAACTCTGTTTTAAATTTGCTACCCCTTATCCTAAGACTATGACCTCTCGTCCTAGAATGCCCCACAAGAGGAAGCATCCGCTCCATGTCTACTTTATCCATACCTTTTATCATCTTGTATACCTCAATTTGATCTCCCCTCATTCTTCTAAATTCCAGAGAGTATCGGCCTAAACTGTTCAATCTCTCTTCATACGACAAACCCGTCATCTCTGGAATCAATCTGGTGAACCTCCTCTGAACTGCCTCCAATGCCACTACATCTTTCCTCAAATAAGGAGACCAAATCTGTGTACACCTATGACTACACTTCATACGTACTTCATTGGCTGTGAAGCAGTGTGAGACGTTCTGAGATGGCGGGGGAATGTTATATAAATGCACATTCTTTTTCTTACAATCCAAAACCTTACTACAGAGAATATTTTTATAGATTCATTCTGCAGGTCACACAGAGGAAATCTTCTCCCTTTGAAGAAGATACTGGGTGGGATTTTCAAGCCGAAACTAAAGTCCCAACCGAGGTCAACGAACCTTTCCATGGTCCACCCCTCACCCGCTTCGATTCCCATGGCGGGCGGAGCGGGAACATTTGCCCCCCTGAGTTTGATCCCTGCTTCACAGCGGGTTAGTGGGTTTGAAGCAGGCAGCAGTAGGGGGTAGAGTCCTGTCCTCACTGAGCCTGGAACTGACACTGTTCCGGTTCCTGATCTCAATCACGGACTTCCCACCCAGCAAGAATCAGGAGAGAGAGAGACAATCAGGAGACATAATCGCCTCAGATATTGTTGTGTACAATCCCAGGGCCTGTATGGTCAGTGTGGAATTAGATCCCAGTACATTCCAGGCGGTACAGCAGGTAGAGTTCCTTTGCAGTTCTTTCCATCTCTCACTTCCTTGGAAGATCAACAAAAATCCTGGGGAAAAAGCAAAAAGTGAACAATGTTAGCCATTGGACACTGTTTTCTCAGGAGCTATCCACCAAGGTTCCATTGGGAGACTGGGAGAACCTGCATGAACCATAGCACCATAGCATGGAAACCCCAACCTGCAACTGGAGATCCTTTTGGCAGTATCCAGGTTACCCACTTTCTGATTTCGATGTAGCTGGACTTGGGGAAGCCCAGCAGGCCGGAAACAGCTGATGTTCTTCACGTTGCTGCCCAAAGGCGCTAAAGGACAGCTGTTGCCATCACGTATTCTGATGAGAACAAATTAACTTGATGAACAAGCTGCTGTATGAGGGGCGTGTGGTCGGAAATCTTAAAACCCGCTGGAGGGGATCTTTAAAACTCACCGCACCTGATAACTTAATCCTTCCAAAAAACTGGTATCACCTGACACAGTTTATAGAAACTTGTACGTGAAGTGGAATTTACAGCGACTCATTTATGCTGATGTTTAAGCTTCATTTATGGGCGGCACGGTAGCACAGTGGTTAGCACTCACAGTGCCAGGGACCTGGGTTCGATTCCCGGCTTGGGTCACTGTGTGGAGTTTGCACGTTCTCCCCGTGTCTGCGTGGGTTTCCTCCGGGTGATCCGGTTTGCTCTCACACTCCAACGATGTGCAGGTTGGGTTGATTGGTCATACTAAATTGCTGCTTAGTGTTAGGGGGATGTTGGGGGGATTAGTAGGATAAATGTGTGAGGGTGGGGCCAGGGTGGGATTGTTGTTGGTGCAGCCTCGATGGGCCGAATGGCCTCCTTCTGCACTGTAGGGATTCTATAATTTCCATCCCACAACATCAGTTATTAACATCAGTAAAAACAGATTATCTGTTACTCATCACGGTGCTGTTTCTGGAATCTTGCTGTGCGTAAATTGGCTGATGTGTTTCTTACATTGCAAAGTGACTACATTTCAAAAGTTCCTCACTGGCTGTAAACGTCTTGCTATCCCGAGGTTATGGAAGATCTTCAATAAATGCAAGTCTTTCAGATTAATTCACAGCGCCTCCTCTTCCTTTCCCCATCATGTGTCTATCGAGATTCCCCTTAAGTGTACCTTGGAGAATGTTAGTCTGAAAGTTCTACCTGCCTAGACTGTCCAATGTTACCGGCCCTGGATGGTTACGGGGGCAATATCCACTTGGGATGTTGTGCAGTTGCCCCGATGCCATTGCATCATATTCACAACACGGGCAAGATTCCTTTGACAACCAATTCTATTCCCAACTGGATATTTATCAAAGGTATGAATCACCTCAGCCTCAACTGCCCTTATTGAGAGTCCATCTCGCTGTCCCATTGCCCCGGAAAGGCTAAAACACTTCCTCCAGGATTCAGGCAAGGTTTAGATGGAGATTGTCATCGACTTCAGGAAGCGTCAAGGAGAACATGCCCCTGTCTACATCAACGGGGATGAAGTAGAAAGGGTCGAGAGCTTCAAGTTTTTAGGTGTCCGGATCACCAACAACCTGTCCTGGTCCCCCCCGTGCCAACACTATAGTTAAGAAAGCCCACCAACACCTCTATTTTCTCAGAAGACTAAGGAAATTTGGCATGTCAGCTACGACTCTCACTACCTTTTACAGATGCACCATAGAAAGCAGTCTTTCTGATTGCATCATAGGTTGGTATGGCTCCTGCTCTGCCCAAGGCCGCAAGGAACTACAAAAGGTCATGAATGTAGCCCAATCCATCACGCAAACCAGCCTCCGATCCATTGACTCTGTCTACACTTCCCGCTGCCTCGGCAAAGCAGCCAACATAATTAAGGACCCCATGCACCCCGGGCATTCTCTCTTCCACCTTCTTCCTTCGGGAAAAAGATACAAAAGTCTGAGGTCACGTACCAGCCGACTCAAGAACAGCTTCTTCCCTGCTGCTGTCAGACTTTTGAATGGACTTATCTTGCATTAAGTTGATCTTTCTCTACACCCTAGCTATGACTGTAACACTACATTCTGCACTCTCATTTCCTTCTCGATGAACGATATGCTTTGTCTGTATAGCGCGCAAGAAACAATACTTTTCACTGTAAATACATGTGACAATAATAAATCAAATCAAATCAAATGAATCATATCTGATCAAAATTGCAAGTGAAACAGATATCCGTCATTAAAGTTTGAGTCTTCACATTTCTGAGTACTTTTCGTAGAACTCTTACCAAATCACAGTCAATGTAGATTTCTCTTTCAATTTCTCTTAGTTTAGCTGAGGAAAGTGAGTTGGCAATGAGGCCTCCTAAAATGAGTGGAATTGAGCTGCAATTGACAGTGGAAAAATGGTAGATCCTGTGGATTGCACCGTACTTAAATTCTCCGTAATGATGGTGTTGATGCTGCTATTAACGCTGCTCTCAGCAAAGAACCACCAATGAGTAAATATCCCACAGGGTGAAGGAAATGTAGGAATCGGGACAAGTGCTTTGTTTTTTTTATTCATTGAAGCATTTATTGCCCATCCCTGAGGGCAATTAAGAGTCAGCCACATTGCTGTGGCTCTGGAGTCACATGTAGGCCAGACTGGGTAAGGACAGCAGATTTCCTTCCCGAAAGGACATGAGTGAACCAGATGGATTTTTCCGACAATCGACAATGGCTTCATGGTCATCCATGAATTCCAGATTTTTTATTGAATTCAAATTTCACCATCTGCTGTGGTGGGATTTGAACCTGGGTCCCAGAACATCACCCAAGGTCTCAGGATTACTAATCCAGTGACAATACCACTACGCCACCACTTCCCCTTTATTTTTAAAAGTGAAGTTGTTTTGTAATTTCAGCTGAACTTCCTGCCGCCATTCTCAAGCCCACAGCGTGTTACCCATCACATAGAACATTACAGCGCAGTACAGGTCCTTCGGCCCTCGATGTTGCGCCGACCAGTGAAACCAATCTAAAGCCCATCTAACCGACACAATTCCAATATCATCCATATGTTTATCCAATGACCATTCAAATGCCCTTAATGTTGGCGAGTCCACTACTGCTGCAGGCAGGACATTCCACGCCCTTACTACTCTCCGAGTGAAGAACCTACCTCTGACATCTGTCCTATATCTATCACCCCTCAATTTAAAGCTATGTCCCCTCGTGCTAGCTATCACCATCCGAGGAAAAAGGCTCTCACTATCCACCCTATCTAATCCTCTAATCATCTTGTATACCTCTATTAAGTCACCTCTTAACCTTCTTCTCTCTAACGCAAACAACCTCAAGTCCCTCAGCCTTTCCTCATAAGACCTTCCCACCATACCAGGCAACATCCTAGTAAATCTCCTCTGCACCCTTTCCAATGCTTCTACATCTTTCCTATAATACAGCGACCAGAACTGTACGCAATACTCCAAGTGCGGCCGCACCACAGTTTTGTACAGCTGCAACATGACCTCCTGGCTCCGAAACTCAATCCCACCACCAATAAAAGCTAACACTCCGTATGCCTTCTGAACAACCCTATCACCCTGGGTGCCAACTTTCAGGGATCTATGCCCATGGACACCGAGATCTCTCTGTTCATCCACACTACTAAGTATCTTACCATTAGCCCAGTACTCTGTAATCCTGTTACTCCTTCCAAAGTGAATCACCTCACACTTTTCCGCATTGAACTCCATTTGCCACCTCTCAGCCCAGCTCTGCAGCTTATCTATGTCCCTCTGTAACCTGCAACAACCATCCACACTGTCCACAACTCCACCGACTTTAGTGTCATCCGCAAATTTACTAACCCATCCTTCTATGCCCTCATCCAGGTCATTTATAAAAATGACAAACAGCAGTGGCCCCAAAACAGATCCTTGCGGTACACCACTAGTAACTGATCTCCAGGATGAACATTTCCCATCAACTACCACCCTCTGTCTTCTTACAGCTAGCCAATTCCTAATCCAAACCGCTCAATCACCCTCAATCCCATGCCTCCGTATCCTCTGCAATAGCTTACCGTGGGGAACCTTATCAAACGCTTTACTGAAATCCATATACACCACATCAACTGCTTTACCCTCATCCACCTCTTTGGTCACCTTCTCAAAGAACTCAGTAAGGTTTGTGAGGTACGACCTACCCGTCACAAAACCGTGTTGACTATCCCTAATCAAATTATTCCTTTAATTATTCCTTTACCCTTATTATTCCTTTATTCCTTAAATTATTCCTTTATCACTCTGCCCAAATCCTTTTCAACACTATTTTGATTTAATTTGATTTATTATTGTCACATTTATTAACATACAGCGAAAAGTATTGTTTCTTGCGCGCTATACATACAAAGCAGACCGTTCATAGAGAAGGAAAGGAGAGGGTGCAGAATGTAGTGTTACAGTCATAGCTCGGGTGTAGAGAAAGATCAACTTACTGCAAGGTAGGTCCATTCAAAAGTCTGACAGCAGCAGTGAAGAAGCTGTTCTTGGGTCGGTTGGTACATGACTTCAGACTTTTGTATCTTTTTTCCCGACGGAAGAAGGTGGAAGAAAGAATGTCCAGGGTGCGTGGGGTCCTTAATTATGCTGGCTGCTTTGCCGAGGCAGCGGGAAGTGTAGACAGAGTTAATGGATGGGAGGCTGACACTACACTCTGAGAAGGAAAGTAATCATCAACACTTACTTTTGACATTGGTTAAAGACAAATCTTTACAAAATTGTTTTTGTGTATTCCTCTCTTGGAGAGACCGTTTGCTGATTAATTATCCGTTCTTTAGAAGGCAAGACTAGGAAAAAAAAGGTGAAACTCATTTTAAAAATTCATGTTTCAACTTAGAACTGGTGCCTAAGCCTGACCTTCGAAACTCGAAGTTCCTTTATGAGTGTCACAAGTAGGCTTACATTAACACTGCAATGAAGTTACTATAAAAATCCCTTCGTCGCCACAGTCTGGCACCTGATCAGGTACACTGAGGGAGAATTTAGCATAGCCATTGCACCTAACCAGCACGTCTTTTGGACTGTGGAGGAAACCAGAGCGCCCGAAGGAAGCCCACACAGACACAGGGAGAACGTGCAGAGTCTGCACAGACAGTGACCCAGGCTGGGAATTGAACTCAGGTGCCTGGGGCTGTGAGGCAGCAGTGCTGACCACTGTACCACCGTGCCACCATGCCGCCCAGAAGTAAACTTTAGAAGATTGACTTAAGGAGATGGACACAGCAATTGGCATTTGAACCTGTTGCAACATAAGTACAACTGACATAACTTCAAAATAGTTCCAAGGAAACTTTTTTCTTCATGTTACCAATCTGCAATGCAATGGTAACATGAAACTCAGAGGTTAATTGTCGGGGAGAGTGAAGAGTGATTTGGAAGATTAGTTGATATAACGGAATACACCCAGGATCGGTTACTGTCAGTTTCCAGAATGATTAGAAGTGAGTTGCTGAAAGCTGGAACAAACTTTCTTTTGCCGCTTTGGAATATGTTGCCCACTTGGCCAAAGCTGTTTAGACCAATAAACAGGATGGTTCTGAGCTGAGCTGTGCTCACAGCAGACGCTAAGATCACCCACGCCTGCTCCAACTGACTTCAGCTGTTGAATACATCCTTTTCCCATTTGTTCCGTGACTGATGTGAAAGTCACGCGGATTTAATTGTCCCGACTGCAGCGAGCGAGCGAGCGGCTTCTCACACAGAGCATTTTTTAACTGGAAAACTTGATTTGCCATGTTAGCGGTCTCCTCTGATAGATAAAGCCACATTATGGTTACCTTGTGCACTTGCTTTTCATTATGTTCCAAAGATGTGACCTTGTGTTAGATCTAATTACAATTCTTCAGTGGAAATTGGAGACACTGCTGTCCAGAGGCCCAGGATCAGAAATTAAAACCTCAGGGCAATTATAACCTCTCGGAAATTGCAACTTGCCTCAATGCATTTTGTTCAATATTTTGTTGGTGAAATGATTACAGTCCGTTTAGATAAACCTGGTGATAAGAAGCATGGAATGTGTGAAATTGTACTTACTGATTTATCCATGCCGAGTAAAATTTCTAAATCCGCCACTGTTACCAAACTCGGAGGTGTGGCAGGCTGTGAGGATGATGCCAAGCAATTGCAATAATGCACAGATAGACTAGCAGAATGGACAGATGACTGGCAGAGAGAGTTTAATATAGGGAAGTGCGAAGTAGGCAATTTGGCCAAAGGGATAGGGAGAAGCAATGTAGACATAACGGCACACTCCTAAAAAGTTCCAGGGACTGAGAGACCTGGGGTTCAAATGCATTGGTCTGTGAATGGGACAGGACATATTGAGAGAGTTGCTCGCAAAGCTTATAGAGAGCTTGGGCTTTGTGAATAAAGCCATTGATTACAAAAGCAGGGAAGTTACGTGGAAACTTTATGAAGCTCTGGTTAGGCCACAACTAGAGTATTGCGACCAGTTCTGGTCACCGCGCTTTAGGAAGGATGTGAGGGCTCATGAGGGGGTGTGGGGGAGATTTACCAGAATGGTTGGAGGACTGAGGGATTTTAGTGACAAGATGAGTTTCGAGAAGCTGGGGTTGTTCTCCTTGGAACACAGGAGATTGAGGAGAGGTTGGACAGGGGTGTGCAAGGATATGATGGGCTGAGATCAGGTAGAAAAAGAAAACAATGTTCCCTATAACTAATGGTACAAGGAAGAGAGGGCACAGATTTAAAGCTTTGGGCAAGAGACACAGTGAGGCTGTACAGTGACCTTTTTTACACAGTGAATTGTAATGAGCAGAAACTCACTGCCCGCGAGGAAGGTGGAAGCGAAGATGACCAATGATTTCAAAAGGAAATTGAACAAGTATTTATTGGGAATAAACTAGCAAGGCTCGGGGCAAGAGCGGGGGACAGGCTAGATTGTTTTCCAGAGAGCCAGGATGGACTCAAGAGGCTGAATGGCCTCTTTGGAGTTTAGAAGGTTGAGGGGAGATCTTATAGAGACATATCAGATAATGAAGGGGCTAGACAGGGTAGAAACATCGAGATTGTTTCCACTTACAATGGAAACAAGAACTAGGGGGCATAGCCTCAAAATACGGGGGAGTCAATTTAGAACAGAGTTGAGGAGGAACTTTTTCTCCTAGAGGGTCGTGAATCTTTGGAATTCTCTGCCCAATGAAGCGGTAGAGGCTACCTCAGTAAATGTGTTTAAGTCACAGATAGATAGGTTTTTAGCCAATAAGGGAATTAAGGGTTATGGTGAGTGGGCGGGTAAGTGGAGCTGAGTCCACAAAAAGATCAGCCATGATCTTATTGAATGGCGGAGCAGGCTTGAGGGGCCAGATGGCCTACTCCTGCTTCTATTTCTTATGCATTGTCACTCTGTGATTTTTTTTTACTAAACACTTAAGCTGTGCATTAAAGCACAGCAAAGCTTATCCAGCTGCCATGCTTTGATATATGCAGGTTTGTCTTGTAATGGTCGACAAAATGTTGTTCTGTATTTTGTTCCAGGGATTGTCTGTCTCTGGTTGTCATCGAGAGGTTGTGGTGGGTCCGCCTTCTTGAGGCAATTGTTTTACAATTGAATTGCTTGTTAGGGCAGTTCAGAGGTCATTGAAATGCGTCACATAATGTGGAGCTGGATCTCACATGTAGGTTCACACAACTGGTCTGGGTGGTAGGGTCACTCCCCTGAAGGAGTTTCCCCAGGGACACTGCATATTATATACTGCAGACTCCTTAAATCCCTTAACTCCCTCATTTTTCCCAATCACCTATCATTTTCAGATCCAATCATTACTACTTGCATTTTTAAAATCATCTTTGTTACCCTTTGGCCGGAGTCTCGTGTGTACATTTCCTGCAGACAAAGTGGCAGACACTATATTATACATATTCATATTTAAAGTGAATTGCAGGTAGCTGTGGCAATCAGGGGCATGGCCAGAACAGCTGATGCTGGTTCACCTGAGCTTTATTTTTTACATCTTAAAACTCAGAGTTGTGAAACGGAGAGTTGACAAAACTGTTTTAGAGACTGTGGACTCACGACTGGAATTTGCGACTGAAATAGACAACTGATTAACATTTAGATAGGTGGTCGATGGAACGGAGGATAAAGAGAGATAGAAAGACACAGGGAAAGAACATGGGATTAGGCATCCTGCTCAGAGAGAGGATGTGGACTAAAATAAAAACAGAAAAAGTTGGAAATCTGGCAGCATCTTTGGAGATCCGTGGAGCTAACGGGCGGAACTTAATGCCCTCCCTCATGGGAGAGGTTTGGTGATGGGGGCATTCAATTGGATGGGAGGGTGATGGTTAGGGATCCCATCAACATTTCTGTCTCTTCCCCCGATGAAGTCCAGAGTGGGAAGGATTGCGGCCGAACTTCCTGCCCCACTGCCAATTGCGACCCTGAGATGGGAGATCTGATTGAGGTATCCAACACCGTGATGGGGCTTTAATACAGTAGATAAGGAGAAACTGTTTCAGTTGCAGAAGATTTGGTGACGGGAGAGAGATTAATGGTGATTGGCAAAAGAACCAAAGGCGACATTTTTTTACATAGTGAGCTGTTTTGATCTGGAAACAAGGTGCCTGAAAGGTTGGTGAAAGGTGAGTGAGGAATAACTAAGAGGACGTGGATAAATACTTGGAGGGGAAAACTTGCAAGTGTGATATTGTATGTTTGACGGGAACTGCTTTAAGAGGCAGTGTGTTGTTACAAGCAGTCGGCTTGTTTGGTAGGAAACCCGCAGATGCTGGAAAGCAGGATAATTATTCATTTTAGCCATGTAAGTGTTTATTTAGCAGAAGGCTTAATGGGGTGTTTTTTGATTAAAGTAATAAGGTGAGTTAGGTATACAGAGACAGCCATATGATGCTAGAAATGGGAGGAGCTAGACTTGCAGCAGAAAAAGCAGTTTCATTTTCATTTTAAGGAGGGCAGTTGCTGACCGGAGCTGGCTAAAGGCAGAAGCCTGGAGGCTCTCTCTGTCTGGAAAGACCTCTCTGAAATCTCCAAGACAGTTGCCCAATTCAAAGCAAGTATATTGGGATTTGCTGACTATATTTTGAAGTGGGGTTTAAGTTTATAAGAGAAATATTGCTTCATTAGAACTGAATAGTGATGAGTTGGAAGTTAAGAGGGTATTTCTTTTCATGTTTAAAGATTGTTCAAAGGTTAAGAGTTAAACTGTTTCATTTTGTTAGAGTTCCACTTAAACTGTGTTCTGAATAAAGCTTGTTTCGTTTTTTTTAAAATCCCTATTTTGTCAGTGGGATTACTCCTGGAGTGAAACATTCTTTCCTCACATTTCTGCCAGCACAGCACAATTGTTGGGATCTATTTTGGCTTCATTTTGTTTCTGATCTGGCAGCTTAACACCGGACTGTCGGGAAAGAGTGGGACGAGTTGGGCTCAATAAAGAGCCAGCACAGACAAAATGGGCCAAATGGTCTCCCTCAGGCCTGTAACATTTCCTGAGCTTGAGATTTATTGTGTGCAAGAATTTTAATAATGTGATGTCTCCGTGAATTTGGACCAACCTAAAAAGCGGTTCCCCAAGGACGGTCAGAAAAGCCCCAGCATGAGTCACGCATGGCCAAGTCCCATTTTCAGATCCAACAAAGGCTTTACTCTAAAATGTCTGGGGGAAGGAAGAGTCGACCCTATGCAGGATGAATCATTGGAGCTTAGCTTAGACAGACAATAGCAAGCCTGTGAGTATAGATGTGCGCAGGTCCCATGTGTCTGTAGTAACTGTGTGCGTCTGTCTTTGGAGAGGAGAATGAAGGCTGTTCTCGCTGCCAGAACATTGTTAAAATATTTTTGTTCCAAATCCAGGAGTATCCTGGTCATTGAATGAACTGATAAAGATCAGGAACTGCACTATTAAAAAGGAGGAGGGATGATTTATTTTTGAAGAAATTGTTTCTGTTTTCAAGCTGATTGTTCTGGACTTTGAGATTGTATTTGAACACAATAGCGTTGGTTTGCACCGGATGCGGGTAGCACACGCAAATACGAGGGGATGAAGGACAGTGGATAGGCTGAACACAGGTGTCAGGGTTTTCTAAGCACGCTGTGTTCTGTTAGCTCAAACAATTGAGCGGCTTGTGAGGGTAATTCAGAGGGCAGCTTCATAAGCTGCCTCAAACCCATGTACACAATGCACTGTCCACAGGGAACTGTTCAATTCCATGTTTCTAGCATGGAATACTCAGATTACTTTGGGGGGTTTTTCCACTGCAAATTGCATTCTTGGGCAGAGCAGCAGCCGTACCAAGCTGTGATACATCCGGAAATTATCCTTTCTATGGTGCATCTGCCAAAATTGGTGAGAGTCGTAGCAGACATGCTGAATTTCCTTAGCCTCTTGAGAAAGGAGAGACCTTGAATTTATGTACTTTATGAATGGTATGCTTTGTCTGTATAGCGCACAAGAAACAATACCTTTCACTGTATACTAATACATGTGACAACAATAACCAAGAAGGTAGATGAGGGCAGTGCAGTTGATGTTCTCTACATGGACTTCAGCAAGGCCTTTGACAAGGTACCGCATGGTAGGTTGTTGCATAAGGTTAAATCTCATGGGATCCAGGATGAGGTATCTAAATGGATACAAAATTGGCTTCTTGACAGAAGCCAGAGGGTGGTTGTAGAGGGTTGTTTTTCAAACTGGAGGCCTGTGACCAGCGGTGTGCCTCAGGGATCAGTGCTGGGCCCACTGTTATTTGTCATTTATATTAATGATTTGGATGAGAATATAGGAGGCATGGTTAGTAAGTTTGCAGATGACATCACGATTGGTGGCGTAGTGGATAGTGAAGAAAATTATCTCCGATTGCAACAGGATCTTGATCAATTGGGCCAGTGGGCTGATGAATGGCAGATGGAGTTTAATTTAGATAAATGCAAGGTGATGCATTTTGGTAGATTGAACCAGGGCAGGACTTACTCAGTTAATGGTAGGGCGTTGGGGAGAGTTACAGAACAAAGAGATCTAGGGGTACATGTTCATAGCTCCTTGAAAGTGGAGTCACAGGTGGACAGAGTGGTGAAGAAGGCATTCGGCATGCTTGGTTTCATTGGTCAGAACATTGAATACAGGAGTTGGAATGTCTTGTTGAAGTTGTACAAGACATTGGGAAGGCCACACTTGGAATACTGTGTGCAATTCTGGTCACCCTATTAGAACATAAGAACGTAAGAACTAAAAAAAAGAGCAGGAGTAGGCCATCTGGCCTCTCGAGCCTGCTCCGCCATTCAATAAGATCATGGATGATCTTTTTGTGGACTCAGCTCCACTTACCCGCCCGCTCACCATAACCCTTAATTCCTTTCCTATTCAAAAATTTATCTATCCTTGCCTTAAAAACATTCAATGAGGTAGCCTCAACTGCTTCACTGGGCACGGAATTCCACAGATTCACAACCCTTTGTGTGAAGAAGTTCCCCCTCAACTCAGTCCTAAATCTGTTTCCCCTTATTTTGAGGCTATGCCCCCTAGTTCTAATTTCACCTGCCAGTGGAAACAACCGCTGTGCTTCTATCTGATCTATTCCCTTCATAATCTTATATGTTTCTATAAGATCTCCCCTCATTCTTCTGAATTCCAATGAGTATAGCCCCAGTCTACTCAGTCTCTCCTCATAAACCAACCCTCTCAACTCCAGAATTATAGAAAGGATATTATTAAACGAGAAAGAGTGCAGAAAAGATTTACTAGGATGCTACCGGGACTTGATAGTTTGAGTTATAAGGAGAGGCTGGATAGACTGGGACTTTTTTCTCTGGAGCGTAGAAGGCTGAGGGGTGACCTTATAGAGGTCTATAAAATAATGAGGGGCATAGATCAGCCAGATCGTCAATATCTTTTCCCAAAGGTAGGTGAGTCTAAATCTCGAGGGCCTAGGTTTAAGGTGAGAGGGGAGAGATACAAAAGTGTCCAGGGGGGCAATTTTTTCACACAGAGGGTGGTGAGTGTCTGGAACAAGCTGCCAGAGGTAGTAGTAGAAGCGGGTACAATTTTGTCTTTTAAAAAGCGTTTAGAAAGTTACATGGGTAAGATGGGTATAGAGGGATATGGGCCAAATGAGGGCAATTGGGATTAGCTTAGGGGTTTAAAAAAAAAAGGCGGCATGGACAAGTTGGGCCGAAGGGCCTGTTTACATGCTGTAAATCTCTATGACTCTATGAATAAATAAAATTAAATCAAGTGGGAAGGATGTAATGTTGTGCATCATTGATGGGTTCGGTGCTGGAACCCCAGCTATTCACAATATATATTAATGATTTGGATGAGGGAACAAAATGCAACATCTCAAAGTTTGCAGATGATACCACGTTAGGTGGGAGGGTGAACTGTGACGAGGATGCAGAGATCTTTCAGCATGATCTGGACAGGTTGGGTGAGTGGGTAAATCAATGGCAGATGCAGTATAATTTGGATAAACGTGAGGTTATTCAGTTTGGAAGCAAAAATAAGAGGGCAGATTACTACCTGATTGGGAGTGTGGAGTATGCAGCGGGACCTGTATGCCTTTGTGCACCAGTCGCTGAAGGTAAGCATGCAGGTGCAGCAGGCGGTAAAGAAGGCAAATGGCATGTTGGCCTTCATTGCGAGAGGTAATCAGTGCAGGAGCAGGGATGTGTTGTTGCAATTATACAGGGCCTTGGTGAGACCACACCGAGAGTATTGTGTGCAGTTTTGGTCTCCTTTTCTGAGGAAGGATGTTCTTGCTTTTGATAAGGCGTTTGATAAGGTTCCCCATGGTCGGCTCATGAAGAAAGTAAGGATGTGTGGGATAGAGGGAAATTTGGCAGATTGGATAAGCAACTGGCTATCTCATAGAATCCATAGAATCATAGAATCCCTACAGTGCAGAAGGAGGCCATTCGGCCCATCGAGTCTGCACCGACCACAATCCCAACCAGGCCCTACCCCCACATATTTACCCGCTAATCCCTCTAACCTACGCATCCCAGGACTCTAAGGGGCAATTTTTAACCTGGCCAATCAACCTAACCCGCACATTTTTGGACTGTGGGAGGAAACCGGAGCACCCGGAGGAAACCCACGCAGACACGGGGAGAATGTGCAAACTCCACACAGACAGTGACCCGAGCCGGGAATTGAACCCGGGACCCTGGAACTGTGAAGCAGCAGTGCTAACCACTGTGCTACCGTGCCGCATAGAAGACAGCGAGTGGTGGTAGATGGAAAATTTTCAGACTGGAGACCAGTTACCAGCGGTGTGCCACAGGGATCAGTGCTGGGTCCTCTGCTATTTGTGATTTTTATCAATGACTTGGAGGAACGGGCTGAAGGGTGGGTCAGTAAATTTGCTGATGACACCAAGATTGGTGGAGTAGTGGATGAGGTGGAGGGCTGTTGTAGGCTGTAAAGAGACATTGAAAGGATGCAGAGCTGGGGCTAAAAATGGCAGATGGAGTTTAACCCTGATAAGTGCGAGGTGATTCATTTTGGTAGGACAAATTTGAATGCGGATTACAGGGTCAAAGGTAGGGTTCTGAGGAATGTGGAGGAGCAGAGAGATCTTGGGGTTCATATCCACAGATCTCTGAAGGTTGCCACTCAAGTGGATAGAGCCGTGAAGAAGGCCTATAGTGTGTTAGCTTTTATTAACAGGGGGATGGAGTTTAAGAGCCGTGGGGTTATGCTGCAACTGTACAGGATCTTGGTGAGACCACATTTGGAATATTGTGTGCAGTTCTGGTCACCTCACTATAAGAAGGACGTGGAAGCATTGGAAAGAGTGCAAAGGAGATTTACCAGGATGCTACCTGATTTGGAGGGTAGGTCTTACGAGGAAAGGTTGAGGGAGCTAAGGCTTTTCTCTTTAGAGCGGAGGAGGATGAGAGGCAACTTAGTAGAGGTTTATAAGATGATGAGAGGGATAGATAGAGTGGACGTTCAGAGACTATTACCTCGGGTGGATGTAGCTGTTACTAGGAGGCATAACTATAAGGTTCATGGTGTGAGATATAGGAGGGATGTCCGAGGTAGGTTCTTTACTCAGAGAGTGATTGGGGTGTGGAATGGACTGCCTGCTGTGATAGTGGAGTCGGACACTTTAGGAACTTTCAAGCGGTTATTGGATAGGCACATGGAGCACACCCGAATGATAGGGAGTGGGATAGCTTGATCTTGGTTTCGGACAAAGCTCGGCACAACATCAAGGGCCGAAGGGCCTGTACTGTGCTGTACTGTTCTATGTTCTATGCTCTCGAGGGAGTGCAGTGAAGGTTTACCAGGCTGATTCCGGGGATGGCAGGACTGATGTATGAGGAAAGATTGACTAGGTTAGGATTGTTTTCGTTGGAATTCAGACGAATAAGGGGGGATCTCATAGAGACTAGAAAATTCTAACAGGAATTTTAGAATTTCTGTTAGACAGGGTAGATGCAGGGAAGATATTCCCGATGGTGGGGGAGTCCAGAACCAGGGCTCACAGTCTGAGGATTCAGGGTAGATCATTTAGGATGGAGGTGAGGAGACATTTCTTTACCCAAAGAGTGGTGAGCCTGTGGAATTCATTACCACAGGAAGTAGTTGATGCCAAAACATTGAATGTATTCAAGAGGCAGCTGGATATTGCACTTGGGGCAAATGGGATCAAAGGTTATGGGGAGAAAGCAGGATTAGGCTCTTGAGTTGGACGATCAGCCATGATCATGATGAATGGCAGAGCAAGCTCAAAGGGCCAAAAGACCTCCTCCTGCTCCTATCTTCTATGTTTCTATGTGTTTTTGGAGATCTCATTAACATTTTGGGGGATCTTTAAAATAATTATCCGTCAGAAATTACCGAGATGGAAAGGAGTAAAAGAGCATTGGTGATCAGCAGTGACGCCATTCTGTTTTTCAGGCAGTTTAGGATCCTCATGGGGCTTCTCAGGGTAGTTTGAAGGATACTTTGGCCTTGTATTCCGATTGTGCCACACTTGGTTAACAGGCATAAACCTGGCCTGAGGGTTCAATATGGTGTGGGGGCCATTTGCATCCACATTCAGTACCAGGTGTGTCCTAGCCACCTTCGATGGTTTACGACTGAGCGGAGAAGTTTCTTCACCCAGAGAGCCGTCAGTCTCTGGAATTGGCTACAACAGAAAGCAGTTGAGGCCAAAACATTGTGGGCGGGATTTTATGGCCTCGCTTGAACACTGTTGGACCCTCGCCTGCTCCGATTCTGGGCGGGTCAGATGGTAGAGTTCTGGCCTGTATGTTTTCAAGAAGCAGTTAGATATAGCACTCGGGGCGAAGGGGATTAAAGGATATGGGGGGAAGGTGGAATCAGGTGATTGAGTTGGATGATCAGCCATAGAGTCATAGAGGTTTACAGCATGGAAACAGGCCCTTCGGCCCAACTTGTCCATGCTGCCTTTTTTAAACCACTAAGCTAGTCCCAGTTGTCAATGTTTGGCCCATATCCCTCAATACCCATCTTACCCATGTAGCTGTCGAAATGCTTTTTAAAAAGCATGATCAGGATGAATGGCAGAGCAGGCTCGAAGGGCCGAATGGCCTCATCCAGCTCCTATTTTCTATGTTTCTATGTTATTGGTGAAGGAAAACCAAGAAACCAAGTCCCTGCGCGTGAAACCAATAATGAACAATTACTATGTCCCCTCTAACATGAGAATATATATCGGCTGTTGCTTCGCAGTCGCTGGGTCAAAATCCTGGAATTCCCTCCCTAACAGCATTGTGGGTCAACCCACAGAACATGGACTGCAGTGATTCAAGAACAGTAAGAAGTTTAACAACACCAGGTTAAAGTCCAACAGGTTTATTTGGTAGCAAAAGCCACACAAGCTTTCGAGGCTCTAAGCCCCTTCTTCAGGTGAGTGGGAATTCTGTTCACAAACAGAACTTATAAAGACACAGACTCAATTTACATGAATAATGGTTGGAATGTGAATACTTACAACTAATCCAGTCTTTAAGAAACAAAACAATGGGAGTGGAGAGAGCATCAAGACAGGCTAAAAAGATGTGTATTGTCTCCAGACAAGACAGCCAGTGAAACTCTGCAGGTCCACGCAACTGTGGGGGTTACAGATAGTGTGACATGAACCCAATATCCCGGTTGAGGCCGTCCTTGTGTGTGCGGAACTTGGCTATCAGTTTCTGCTCAGCGACTCTGCGCTGTCGTGTGTTGCGAAGGCCGCCTTGGAGAACGCTTACCCGAATATCAGAGGCCGAATGCCCGTGACCGCTCGTGACCGGTCACGGGCATTCGGCCTCTGATATTCGGGTAAGTGTTCTCCAAGGCGGCCTTCGCAACACACGACAGCGCAGAGTCGCTGAGCAGAAACTGATAGCCAAGTTCCGCACACACAAGGACGGCCTCAACCGGGATATTGGGTTCATGTCACACTATCTGTAACCCCCACAGTTGCGTGGACCTGCAGAGTTTCACTGGCTGTCTTGTCTGGAGACAGTACACATCTTTTTAGCCTGTCTTGATGCTCTCTCCACTCCCATTGTTTTGTTTCTTAAAGACTGGATTAGTTGTAAGTATTCGCATTCCAACCATTATTCATGTAAATTGAGTCTGTGTCTTTATAAGTTCTGTTTGTGAACAGAATTCCCACTCACCTGAAGAAGGGGCTTAGAGCCTCGAAAGCTTGTGTGGCTTTTGCTACCAAATAAACCTGTTGGACTTTAACCTGGTGTTGTTAAACTTCTTACTGTGTTTACCCCAGTCCAACGCCGGCATCTCCACATCGTGATTCAAGAAGGCAGCTCACCACCACCTTCTCAAGGGCAACTAGGGATGGGCAATAAATGCTGGCCAGCCAGCGACGCTCATGTCCCACGAGTGAATAAAAAAGCACCTGACAGGAACCTTTACCCTGTTTGTGATTAATGATGGGTCCCACAGCACTGATCAATATGCAACCATTTACTTTTTCCTCATTTAATATTATCTCCCCCACAAAATTTGTGAACGTTGGTCCAACATCCAGAGAGGCTTTCTTCTAATCTTTTTTTACAATAAACAAATATTATGAAAAATAATCTGGAGCGTAGTTCAGGAGTAATTCCAAATTGCTGCCACTTATTAGTAGATTTCCTCAGTAGATTTTCGGTACCGAATACGGTAGAATTACAGATATTTGTTTTAGTCTGTGGATTGTCACAATACGCCGGCATCCTGATAGCGTTATGTAATCTCAGATAGCCCAAACTGTTATTGTTAACAATCTGTTTTTCATTACCAGCTAATCTAACATAACCGGGAGGCAGGTAGTTCAGACAGTTGAGTGAGTCCTTGTCTCCAAACGGGAAGGTCATAAGTTCGTGCCTCAGTTGTTTGCTCTGGTTACCTGAACTCACTTCCTTCAGTTGGTGAGTGTCAGAGCTGGAATTGTTTCCGCGCAAGCAGTTTCCTTCTCTCAAGGGCCTTCTGTAATTTATGCATCAGATTATAGCTGAATAAAAAGCAGTGTTCCAATAAAAATTGATATATTTCATCTCACTAGTTCTCCTTTCCAGTAACTCTTCATAGAATCATAGAAACCCTACAGTACAGAAAGAGGCCATTCGGCCCATCGAGTCTGCACCGACCACAATCCCACCCAGGCCCTACCCCCATATCCCAACATATTTACCCACTAATCCCTCTAACCTACGCATCTCAGGACACTAAGGGCAATTTTTAGCATGGCCAATCAACCTAACCCGCAACTCTTGTACTTTCCTTCAAGCCAGAAAGCTATGGGTTCAATTCCCACTCTCGGATTTGACACTAAAATCCCGTCTGACACTCGAGGGCGGTACTGAGGGAGTGCTGAATGTTCAGACTGAACTCGAAGGTCCAACTGATGCCCCCTCTGCCCTGTTGAGTACACCTTGCAGCCCCTCGGCATTATTTCAAAATGAACAAGGGAGTTCTCCACATTGTAACTTGGCCAATATTTATCCACCAACACCACCAAAACAGATTGGTTAATCTTGCCCGGCTTGTTGTGGGAGCTTGCTGTGCACAAATTGGCTGCTGCGTTTCAATCAACTGCAACTGCACTTGAAGCGTGTTTCATTATCTGTACAGCGCTTTGGGCCATCCTGTGGTCTTAAAGTTTATTTATGTATTCGTCACAAGTAGGCTTACATTCACACTGCAATGTGAGAATTCCCCAGTGGCCACACTCCGGCGCCTGTTCGGGTACAGTGAGGGAGAATTCAGCACGGCCAATGCACCCTAACCAGCACGTCTCTTGGACTGTGGGAGGAAACCGGAGCACCCGGACGAAACCCACGCAGACACGGGGAGAACGTGCAGACTCCGCACAGACAGTGACCCAAGCCGGGAATCGAACCCGGGTCCCTGGCGCTGTGAGGCAGCGGTGCTAACCCACTGTGACACCTTGAAAGGTGCTATAGAAATGCAAGTCATTCTTTCCTCTCCCAGTGGTCCTTTATGTGACATTTCCCAGTGAGGTTTGAAATTTGAATTGAGAGTTGACCTGAAATGGGAATATTGGGCCTCCCTGAAGCGAAAGCAGTTTATGTGGAGATGAGGCTGGTGGTGGGACGAGCAGAAAGATGCTTCTGTGCTTCCCACTCTCCAGAGTTAACTAATAACAGTCACAGGGCACAGTTAGGAGATTTGCTTATTGCTTGATAAAGTGACTGGTTTTATTTTCTTTCCACTCACAAACCAATCTCTTCTCTCTTTTACACTCCCTCTGTCCATATCTTCACTTTCACACTGCAGCGTGAAGTGTTAAACTTGACTGCATTATCACATCGGGACAGCTTGAATTTTTATGACACCCTCGTATGAAAGAATATCTTGCTATTTTAACTCCAATAGAAAGACCCAGGGAGTGAGGGATTCTCCGGGGTCGCCAGCCCCTGGTGGGAATCGCAATGGCGCGCTCAATCAGGCGTTAGGGCAAAGACGGGATTCTCACCGGGTTTCAAACCAGTTGGGAATCTCCTTGCCCAGCGAGTTTCCTGCCCAGAGCAGGCGGGAATCTGATGAATACCAATTCAATAGGATTTCTGTGTTGTGAACGGGTTTGAGACCGGCTGTTCTGGCCTCCCATTATGCTCCTGCCGCTGCCAGGCTGCAGAGGGAGGGTCCCCCAAGGTACCTGTGGGTCAGGCGGGCTCAAGCTGGAGGGAAGGGGTTGACATTGGGACTGTCCCCTGGAGTGGGGGTCTCATGACTGGACTGCCCCATGGGACAAGTGGAGGTCATTCTTAGGATGGTGATCTCAGGCAGCTTTTTATTAAAAATCTTCATTCTTGTCTGTGTGCTGTGAAACCTTCGAAGTGGCATGGTCACTTTTCCATCCATAATCCTGGGCATTTGGAAGCCATCAAGATCACTGCAGTACTCCATTCTCAAGAAGGGATTGTTCTTGCTCTCTCTCAGAAGTCCAAGGTGTGAGCAGACCCCTTTGAAGTCCTCTGACTGACAGGAGATGTCAGTTTCACTCGGGAGATTCCCTTTTTTAGCCTGGATGAGCCACAAGTGCTGCCTCGCACTTTGAACTGTTCTGATTGACAGCACCAAAGCAGATAAAACAGTTCATTATTGATACAATCCAGTAAACCTTAAGTACCTCCTCTTTTCACCACAGCTGCTCACTCCGCCTCATTGTTTTAACACTGCATTTTTTCCAGTCTCTGAGCCTTCCTGGAAAGCTCAATTGCTTTGAAATGCTTTGTTTACATTCCATTTCATGCTCCAAAACCTTTAAATACCTCTTGACTGAAAGACCCAGGCTGTTACAGGTTTGTTTTTGTTTCCCTTCATGGTTGAATACATCTCAAGTGCTTTCCCTTTTCCAGCAGCAGTGTTTATAAATAGGCTTGTTCTGTTTGACAGGCCTAGGCTATTAAACAGCAAGCAGGAGCTTTCACTTCCTCTTTTCTAACCATAGTGTTTCTAGACATCCTTGTTCTTAACCACAGTGTTTATAAATAGGCTTGTTTTTTGATCTGAAGACCTTGGCTGACTTTTTAAACCCACTGCCAAGGGGAGGACTTGAAAGGGGACGGGATCTTGCTGCCCCCATTTTGGAGGGTCTCTTTTGCTCTCTTGTTGGGGTGGGGGTCAGGCCTCCGACTGGGGGCGGATGGTGTTTGGGTCACTCATGCCTGTGTGCTGCGGGGTGGGGTGACGTGAACATTACTGGTGGGACGGAGGTTGCCCCTCTTGTTGGAAAGATTAGGGGATGCTCCCCTTATCTGCGCGGGTCGGGGGAGGGGTGGGCCTGGCAATGCACTGTGTGGTTGGGGCACCCTTTAAAAACAGCGCCACGATCTCTGTGAAACTGGGTAGGTTTTGTGCATATATTTACATTGGCGAAACACTCCAGTTTTCCCGCTGGTGGAAGCACTTGGAACAAAACCTAAAACAAATCCTAGATTTACGAGGATGCTACCGGGACTTGATGGTTTGAGTTATAAGGGGAGGCTGGATAGACTGGGACTTTTTTCTCTGGAGCGTAGGAGGCTGAGGGGTGATCTTGTAGAGGTCTATAAAATAATGAGGGGCATAGATCAGCTCGATAGTCAATATCTTTTCCCAAAGGTAGGGGAATCTAAAACTAGAGGGCATAGGTTTAAGGTGAGAGGGGAGAGATACAAAAGGGTCCAGAAGGGCAATTGTTTTCACACAGAGTTGAGTGTCTTGGAACAAGCTGCCAGAGATGATAGTGCGGGCGGGTACAATTTTGTCTTTTAAAAAGCGTTTAGACGGTTACATGGGTACGATGAGTACAGAGGGTTATGGGCCAAACGCGGGCAATTGGGACTAGCTTACAGGTTAAAAAGGGGCAGCATGGACAAGTTGGGCTGAAGAGCCTCTTTCCATGCTATAAACCTCTAAAACCGGGAGAATTGCACCCACCATATCAGGAGACAGGAAGAATTGAGAAAGAGTGGAATGAGAGCCTGCAACCTTCCAACAAATGACATAGGAATATTTCTTCCAGCACAGTAGAAGTAGATAAGACTTATCTAGATAGCCACATGAACGGAGTGGGAATGGAGGGATACAAAAGAATGGTCTAGTTTGGACCAGGGAGCGGCACGGGCTTGGAGGGCCGAAGGGCCTGTTCCTGTGCTGTATTGTTCTTTGTATAAGGAATTGGCATTGTGCCAGTGAGGTGTCAGTGTTTATGCCCACGTAGCAATGGCATTTGAGAGCAGCACAGATGCACAGTGGTTAGCACCGCTCCCTCGCAGCCCCAGGGATCCCGGGTTTGATTCCTGGCTTGGGTCACTGTCTGTGTGGAGTTTGCATGTTCTCCTCGTGTCTGCGTGGGTTTCCTCCGGGTGCTCCGGTTTCCTCCCACAGTCTGAAAGACGTGCTGGTTAGGTGCATTGGCCGTGCTAAATTCTCCCTCGGTGTATCTGAACAGGTGCCAGAGTGTGGCGACTCGGGGATTTTCACAGTAACTTCATTGCAGTGTTAAAGTAAGCCTACTTGTGACACTAGTAAATGAACGTTAAAACTTTAAACTTAAAACATTACTGGATTTGGTTGGATACCACTTGCCCATCCTGGAAGCCATGCTGACTGAGACTGTTTTCATCATCCCTGGGCTGACCATCGCAAACTGGAACTGAACACTGGAAGGAAGTAAGTCTGAAATAACATGAGCTTTGGTGGCCTAAAGAGGATAGTACCCAGATGCTGTTTTTCTGTACGCTGTTATCGTGTATTACTGATGTTTTATACAGATGTGTGATTGGCTTTGTTAACGTGTTACTACACTCATTGTAACCAGATGGGAGAATGCAATTGACCAATTGGAATGTAGTGTTTGTTTGACACGTGAGTTCCCTGAGCCACACTGCTGGCAGCTTATACAACAGTGGCCTTGTGTCCTTTTCATGAATGAATTTGATCAGCCCCTCAATCCCACTGTGTTGCTTTCTCTCTTATTCTGTTACAGATAAAGTTGTTGAATTTATCAATGTCAGCTTCTCTAAATTACTACATTCCATTATAAACGTTTCACTTGTACTTGAGGATAGATTTTAAATTTGGGAATGAACTTGCATATGATTGTTTCCTGAGAGAAAGAAAGACCAGCTCCGGTTTCCTCCCACAGTCCAAAGATGTGTGGGTTAGGGTTGATTGGACATGCTAAATTGACCCTTAGTGTCAGGGGATTAGCAAAAGGGTTATGTGGGGTTACGGGAGTGGGACCTGGGTGGGATTGTGGTCAGTGCAGGCTCGATGGGCTGAATGGCCTCCTCCTACATTGTAGGGATTCTATGATTCTTTAAATAAAAGCATTTAAATTATGCTTTTCAAAACCATCGTACATCCAGTTTAAAGTTTATTGATTAGTGTCACAAGTAAGGCTTACATTAACACTGCAATGAAGTTACTGTGAAAATCCCCTTGTCGCCACACTCCGGTGCCTGTTCGGGTACAGTGAGGGGGAATTTAGCACGGCCAATGCACCTAACCAGCACGTCTTTCGGACTATGGGAGGAAACAGGAGCACCCGGAGGAAACCCACGCAGACACGGGGAGAACGTGCAAACTTCACACAGACAGTGACCCAAGCCGGGAATCGAACCCGGGTCTCTGGCACTGTGAGGCAGCAATGCCAACCACTGTGCCACCCTTTGCAGTCAATGAAGAAATGTTTTTGAAGCGCTGTCACTGTTGTAATGTAGAAAACACCACGGCCAATTTGCTCTCAGTGAACTCCCACAAGCAGCAATGTGCTATCGAGCAGATAAATCTGCTTTTTGTGATGTTGGCTGTTGGATAGATAGTGATTGAGCCAACTCCAAATAATAATTCCTAAATAACGCCATGAGATCCTTCACACCCACCCGAACAAGTGATGGGGGCCTCAGTTTAATGTCCAGCAGTGCTGTGCTCCCTCAGTACTGCGTTGGAAGGCCAGCCTTGATTATTGTTTCTAAACCCTGGCGTGGGGGTTTTGAATCCGGAACCTGACAATTCAGGAGCCAGAGAGCAACAATGGAGCCACAGCTGACACGATAAGGTGCATAAAAAGGTTCATGAGATTAGGAGACTTTCAGCTTTACAGAATGAAAAGTCTCCAGAAAGTTCAGCATTGTAACCTTCGCTAAAGTGAATGTAAATATCTATGTAGAAGCTACGTGGAGAACCAGTCCTGGATTTCACTCCGGGATCGGGAGTGCATGGTCAGGACATTTCCCGGCTCCGCAAACCTGGGAGAAAGTAGCCCCGGAGGTCATAATTTTGTTCTGGGGTGGGCGGCGTTCCCTGGCTGTCAGGCCGGGTGACTCCAGGACGAGGGCAGGTGGTGTGCGGCGGGGAGGCGGGTTGGATGGACCGCTTCAGCACTTGGATAGAAACATCAGCCTGGATTCTCCGATCTCGTACACCCCGCTGCCAGCGAGGACCGAGAGTTGGGAGCTCAGCCAAATCTCTATTACCCGCAGCAGGACTGGAAAATCCCAGTCACGGGCGAGGTCAGAGAATTCCAGCCATGAAAATATAGGAAATAGGAGCAGGAGGAGGCCATTCGGCCCTTTGAGCCTGCACTACCATTTATTATGATCTTGACTGATCATCCAACTCAATCGCCTCGTCCCACCTTTCCCCCATATCTTTTGATTCCCTTCATCCCACGTGTTATATCTAACTGCTTCTTGAAAACATACAATGTTTTGCCCTCAATTGCTTTCTGTGGTAGCAAATTCCACAGGCTCACCACTCTCTGGATGAAGAAATTTCTCCTCCTCTCTGTCCTAAAAGGTTTGCCCCTTATCCTTATTCCCAGGTTCTGGACTTCCCCACCATCAGGAACATTCTTTCTTGCATCTCCCCTGTCTCGTCCTGTTAGAAGTTTACAGGTTTCTATGAGACCTCACCCCTCCCCCTTTTTCTGAACTCCAGCGAATATAATCCTAACAGGCTTAATCTTTCCTCATATGTCAGTCCCACCATCCCAGGATTCATCCCAGTAAACCTTTGCTGCACTCCCTCCAGAGCAAGAACATCCTTCCTCAGATAAAAGGCTCTCCGTCATTGCAGGAATCCAGGAACGCTTAGATAAATACTTGCTAAAGTTTAATAAAATACGGATGTGACGGAAGGGAGCAACCCAGTTGGCCAGAGCAAGCAGGAGTTAATGCAGAGAAAGAGGCCAGTCTGAAATAGAGCCGGCAGGTGACGGAGGGAACAGTTCTGGATTTGAAAGCTGAAGCTTTCAGCTTGTTTGTGATGGCCGACGGAAAACTCTGCTTTCTATTTCAGCCAGTGCCCGAGCTTCCATTCATTGCAAAACCCATCAGAGCATTCACTCTGAACACACTGGGAAATGCGATTGACTAATCAACTGGAATGCAGTTTCGCGGAGTTCATTTCACAGCTGTTAGAACCGATGTTGAAAGCAGGCACTTGCATTTCATGCTTAATTTTCCGTCTGATCCGATGAGCCCGTTTATTGACACTGTTATAAGATTTTTGTCCTGTCGCAGGTTTCTGTGTGTGATTTAGTGCTGATTTGAATGGTGCACTGTTCCAAGTTTTCAACAGTTTCAGATTTATTTTTTTTATTTCTTTCACATAGCACGTAAGAAGGCCTGTAAGAAAGGTTTGTTGGATTGTGGGTGGGGGTGGCGGGGGATTAGAAACTGTTAGTTCAGTAGATTAGCTTTTGAACCAGACTTCCATCGTGCATTCCTTTAACATTGCTTGGGCAGAACGTAGCCAGAGTTCGATTGCCATTGTTCCCTCAGCATTTCCTTCCAACCCTGCCACTAACATCCTCGCTCTCAGGGCAGGTGCAGAGCTCCCTGCTTTTCGCTGTGTTTTTGCAACAACAGGAAACGGGGGAAACTAACGTGACTCGGCCATTCGAATGACACACAGCTTCAGAAATCCAGAGGTAGAGTTTCCACTCGGAGTAGGGAGATGAGGAAATTGCCCCGAAACTGCGCTTGGTTTCGCCGCGTTTCAAAGATTCCGCTGAAATTTTACTTGAAAAATCGCAAAAGGAAAACATTCCGTGAACCGATCAGGGCAACAATGGAACACAATTGTTTCAGAAAAAACGTTCCCTCGTGTATTCGTGAGCAGGAACCTGGTGAAGCTTTAACAGCTGAGGATTGATTTGTCAGTGAAAATGATGGCTGGAATTTTCACACATCCCTCCCCAAGCCCGCTGCAAGCGGGGAACGGAGAATTTGGTGCCCAGTCAAATCTCGTTCACTGCAGCGGGACCGGAAAATCCCGCCGGGGTGAAAATTCTGGCCAATAATTTTTAACAGGTTGTCTTGTTGGCCACCTGTTAGTAACTGTACCTAAAATCACTGAAGATGACTTAATAAAACTCTACCAATTCACTTAACAGTTTAACTGGTCAATTTCTTCAAATATACTCTGCAGAATTCTAACACCCCGCCCACCACAGAATTGGAGCGGGCGAGGGGCGGACAATGGAAATGCCCCTTGACCTCGGGCAGGATTTTCCAGTCTCGGGTCGAGTGAGGCCCTAAAATCTCGCCCCAAGTATTTTTGGATATGAAAAGTCTTTGAAAATGGCGCCTGGTGCTTGAGCAACTCAGAAAATGAATTGAATTTGAAGAGTCTTCACAAAGCAACAGAAGCAATGATTCTTATAGTTGGTACCTGGTCATGTGGCCAGTTTAGTGGGCGGGGCCTGATACAGGCTAATTCAATCAGGCGCCAGCATTAGAATGGTTTGGAGTAACATGGCTAGATTTAATTAAAACTCCCCGATCTAATTCTGTGGTTCGGCCAGTTCTGACCTGATGCGCTGATGTTATTCGCATACCCTAGTGAAAACTCTACCTAAAGCTCTAAAGCTGAATTTGAAAAATACAAGAGTGTTTTGTCTCATTATCAAGCCTACATAGTCCATAATAACAAATACTTGCTTTTGGTGTCAAGTCATTCTGTAGAAGTTCAAATTTACTGCTTCTCTGACACATCGGTTGCTGGGCGTGGAATTGAATCATAAAAGCAGCAAGATCCGAGGATTGTGCAGCCATGAGGACCACTCAGTGGTTAGAGGATGACACGGTGGCACAGTGGCTACCACTGCGGCCTCACAGCGCCAAGGACCTGGGTTCAATCTCAGCCTTGGGTCACTGTCTGTGTGGAGTTTGCACATTCTCCACGTTTCTGCGTGGGTTTCCTCCGGGTGCGCCAGTTTCTTCCCACGGTCCGAAGATGTGAGGGTAGGTGGATTGGCCGTGCTAAATTGCCCCTTAGTGTCAGGGGTTAGCAGGAATACGTGGGGTTACGGGGATAGGGCCTGGGTGGAATTGTTGTCAGTTCCATCTCAATGGGCCGAACGGCCTCCTTCTGCATCGTAGAGACTCTATGGTTCCATGATTCTTCTATGTCAGTCATTGACTGCGAGAACAGTAAGAGACGGACACTTATGGATGGCATTCAGTGGAATTGAGAAATCTATACGAGTCACAGGAAGTTAGTATGCAGACACAGCAAATGGTGAGATAGCCTTTCTTGCAAGTGGATTGGAAAAGACTAAAGAAGTCTTGCTCTAGTCTTGCTGCAGTTACATAGTGGGACCAAACCTGGACAGTGTACAGTCTCAATCTCCTTATAAAAGGAATGACGTACTTAGAGGAGATGCGGCAAAGGTTCACTAGATTGATCCCTGCGATGTGATAGCTATCCACACTGAGAGATTGAGTACAATGGGTCTGTGCTTTCTGATGTTTGAAAGAATGAGAGGTAATATCGTTGAAACATATAGATCATGTGGAGGCTTTGGCAGGGTAGATGTGGAGAAGCTGTCCCTCCCTGATTGGAGAGCCCAAGAACCAGGGCTCATAACCTCAGGTTCAGTCATCAACCATTTCAGGACTGAGATGAGGAGAAATGTTTTCACTCAGAGGATTGTGAATTTTCGGAATTCTCTACCCCAGAGAGTTTTGGTTGTTCAGTCAATGTTTAAATCCAAAGGGAATTAAGGGATATTGGGGTTGTGTGGAAAGGTGGAGTTGAGGCAGTAGATCAGCCATGATCTTGTTGAATGGCAGAGCAGGTTCGAAGGGCCGAATGGCCTCCTCCTGCTCCTGTTACCTCTGTCCTACAATTGGCTTTGGTGCCCATGGATTAAACAAGCTGGGGAAGGGGGGGAGGAGGGAGAAATAAGCCCGCATTTCTTCGTCATGATTGCTAATGAGTGACCCCCCCCACCCCTCCACCACACCATCTCTTTATGGGAACAGGGCTGACTTGAACAGGATGTCTCAATAATCAATTATCCACTGATGTTGAGTGCAGGAATGGAGACCAGGCACGTGGGCAAGGTCTTGGACATAGCCCAGTGTCAATTTAACCAAACCCCTCCAGAGGGAGAGAATGGAAAAAATCCCTGAATAAAAGTGAAAACCTTCACAAAGCGTTTATCTGACAGAATGAGTGTGGCCTAAAACACTTCTAGATGTAGCATCCAGCGACATGTGCTCAAAATCGCCAATCCTTCGCTTTTCCATTTCACAATATGATTAATACAAGGAATAATCATCCATTAATGTAACCCCTCTCACTTTCTTATCATTCTCTTGCTTCTGTCATGAAGCGATTTTCTGTTAATAAAAGTGTTTCATTATCGTATTAATCCATTTAAAATGTGTTTTATTCCTCTTGGCATGTCCACTCTTAGTCGCCGTAGTCAATGATTTGTCTGTTCACAGGGTCCCAGGAGTCAGACAGCTCTCAGTCTGCCAAGAAGGACATGTTGGCTGCCCTGAAATCTCGCCAGGACGCTCTGGAGGAGACTCTACGAGTAAGATTGGAGGAACTGAAGAAACTGTGTCTGAGAGAGGCGGTAAGCTGAACTTTGGGGCGCTCCAGCTCCTCTTCCTGCATAGAAACTCCTCAGAAGTAGAGATAGACGGATAGAGTGAAAATACAGGGATGTGGGCCTGAGGGTCGGCATAATAATACATCAGTTGGCTCATTAACTGATGAGTGGCCGGCACGGTAGCACAGCAGTTAGCGCTGCTGCCTCACAACACCAGGAACCTGGGTTCAATTCCAGCCTCGGGTGACTGTCTGTGTGGAGACTGCACATTCTCCCCGTGTCTGCATGGGTTTCCTCCGGGTGCTCCAGTTTCCTCCCACAGTCTGAAAGACGTGCGGGTGAGGTGCTTGGCCATGCTAAATTGCCCCTTGGTGGCCCAAGATGTGTAGGTTGGGGGATTAGCGGGGGAAATACATGAGGCTACGGGGATAGGGCCTGGGTAAGATACTCTGTGAGAGAGACGGTGCAGACCCGATGGGCCAAATGGCCTCCTGCGCTGTATGATTCTATGATTCACTGAGCAAAATTGCCTTTTCCCTCTGAAGCGAGCAGCGGTAAATGTAGTCAGTAAGGCAGCGATGTTGGCATGTCGGTACTGGATTCTGCCAGACTCTTCCCTGTGACAACATTCAGGCGATAATGAAACTTCGCAGCATGTCTAAAACAATCAGAAACATGTTCCTCTCGCCGCAGCTGTCAGCTGTGAACAATTAACACTCACACAGGTCAGTAAAACCCCGGCAGCCTCAAGTTGGGGCAATCTATGGACTGGGAGATGGGGTTAGACTGGGTAGCCGACAGAGTGGACAGAGTGGGCAGAATGGACTGCTGTGTCGTGTAAATTGTTCCAACGTTTCCTCTGTATTTCTATGTCTTTTTATTGCGTTTGCAGGAACTCACGGGAAAGTTGCCAAAGGAATATCCTTTAGACCCCGGGGAGCAGCCACCCACCGTCCGGCGTAGGATAGGTACCTCCTTTAAACTGGATGAGCAGAAGATCATGCCCAAGGGAGAGGTAAACCTGGAGTTACACAGAATCTACAGCTCAGTAAAAGATCATTCAGCGGGCCGTGCCTGTGTATACTCCGCTTGAGCCTTCGCCCACCTTTTCTCAAAGGGACACAGGAATTAGGAGCAGGAGTAGGCCATTCTGCCCTTCCACTCTGCTCCACCATTCGATAAGATCATGGCTAATCTGGTTGGGGTTTCCACTCCGGCTTCCTCTCTGCTCCCCAATGACCTTTGACTCCCTTGTTTCTGAACAGGGCTTCTCCAATCATTGGGAAAGTAAAACCTTCACAGAACTGGTCTGGTTACAATTAATTAAACTCCCATCACCATTTGTCTCCCACATAATGTGTCACAGATCAATGAGAGAACAAGTCTATCTAACTCAGACTTGAATATATTCAATGACTCAGCCTCTACCACTCTCTGGGAAAGAGAATTCCAAGGCTAACCACTCTCTAAGAGAAGAAATTCCCCTCAACTTTAGTCTCTCTTTTCTTATTTAATTATTTGTAGAATTTCTTACTATCAATTTCCCTTTTTCTAGCTAGCTTTCTCTCATTCTCTGAATTCTCTCTTTATTGTTTTTACTGGTTCTTAAAATCTATCCAGTCTTCTGACTTATCAAATCTTTGCCAATTTGAATCATCGAATCATAGTATTCGTACAACCTTTTTTTCAATTTCATACTATCCTTAACTTCCTTATTTTGCCACGGATGATGCATCCTTCTCAAAGAATCTTTCTTTCCCATTGAGATAAATCTTGGACGAGCGTTATTAAATAGCTCCTTAAAAGTCTGCCACTGCATCTTTACTGTCCTACCTTTTAACCTGGTTTCCCAGTTCGCTTTAACCCACTCTGCTTCCAATAGCTACTTCTGTTCAGGTTTAAAATGCTTGTCTTAGACCCACACTTCTCACCTTCAAGCTGAACGTAAAATTGTTACATGTTATGATCGCTGTTGCCGAGAGGCTCCTTTACTATGAGGTCATTGCTCTGCATTCTCTGCATTAACTCATTTCACCACTTTGCAATCGCTGACATCATCTGCAGATAAACTCTTAAGTTTATACCCTCTGCCTCTCCCTGGTAATGGTACATTGCGCGTAATGGTAATGAGAGGGTGGTAAGGAGGGGCTGAGGGTATAAACTTCTCCACCTGCTCTACTACCTTGTCAGTTGGAGACGGCAGTAGCATCATGGTCATGTCAGTAGACCAGTAATCCAAAACCCCGGCTGATGTTTTGTAGCATAGACTGGAATCTAAATTCAAGTCTCGTCTAAATCTATTATCGTCGCCATCTATTCCCTTCATCCCCACAAATTTATCTATCATCCCCTCAAATTCATCTCATCTATTCACCTCAGCCATTCTGTGTGGTAGCGAGTTCCACATTCTCACCACGTTTTGGATAAATAGGTTTCTCCTGAATTCTTTACTGGATTTTTTGGCCCCTAGTTCTGGTTTCGCCTCATCCCCACAAAGACAAGTATCCGAAATCTTGGTTAGGTCACCCTTCAATCTTCTCTTTTCTGAAGAAAAGACAGCCAGCCTGTTCAACCGCTCCTGATAGGTCTAAACCTCTCACTTCTGGTATCATCCTTGTGAATCCTTTTTGCAAATTTTCCATGATTGTTTTGAATGGCCGACTCCTGGTTCTATTTCTTGTGTAGCGTTCTTTTGTAGGGAGCTGGAGGCTGGAACACAATGATTTCATAACCATTTTGTTCATTTAATTTGTATATTGGAAGTTGCGGGTCCTGTTGTCACAAGCGGTGTACATCAGTCAGACAAACATTTCACATTCTCTTGCTACCGATCAAACAGGTGACTTCCAGTTTGGTCGAGTGGGTTTCTCTTTCTCAGGGAAATCACAAAGGGATACTGTGATTTTTGATTTGATTTATTATTGTCACACGTATTGGGATACAGTGAAAAGTATTGTTTCTTGCACGCTCTACAGACAAAGTATACCATTCATAGAGTACATTGGGGAGAAGGAAAGGAGAGGGTGCAGAATGTAGTGTTACAGTCATAGCTAGGATGTAGAGAAAGATCAACTTAATGCGAGCTAGATCCATTCAAAAATCTGATGGCAGCAGCAGTGAAGAAGCTGTTCTTGAGGCGGTTGGTACGTAACCTCAGACTTTTGTATCTTTTTCCCGACGGAAGAAGGTGGAAGAGAGAATGTCCGGGGTGCGTGGGGTCCTTAATTATGCTGGCTGCTTTGCCGAGGCAGCGGGAAGTGTAAACAGAGTCAATGGATGGGAGGCTGGTTTGCGTGATGAATTGGGCTAAATTCCTTGCAGTCTTGGGCAGGGCAGGGGCCATACCAAGCTGTGATACAACCAGAGAGAATGCTTTCTATGGTGCATCTGTAAAAGTTGATGAGAGTCGTAGCTGACATGCCAAATTTCCTTATGTTAAAATGAGGGCGAGTGTCTCGCTGTTTGGATGAAGTGCGCACCTCCTCGCTCTAGGCCCAGTACAGCCTGGCTTGTGAAGAGAGTTTCTGTCAGCCTGACTCTCAGATCAACCTTCAGCCACTGAAATCTGTTCCAGCGCACAGTAGCAGTTTAAGGGTTAAATGTTATGTCTCCATTTCCATAGATGCAATAACAACAATTTACATTTAGGTAGACCCTTAATATGTAGCCAATTCCATTCACTCCATGTGATATCAAGAACGGTTGGAGACACTGGATACTGCAAAGGCAATGGGCCCTGATAATATTCCAGCAATAGTACTGAAGATTTGTGCTCCAGAACTTGCCGCTCCCCTAGCCAAGCTCTCCCAGTGCAGTTACAACACTGGCATCTACCCAACAATGTGGAAAATTGCCCAGGTATGTCCTGTACACAAAAAGCAGGACAAATCCAACCCGGCCAATTACCGCCCAATCAGTCTACTCTCGATCAACAGTAAAGTGATGGAAGGGGTCATCGACAGCGCTATCAAGCAGCACCTGCTCAGCAATAACCTGCTCAGTGACACCCAGTTTGGGTTTCATAGAAATCATAGAATCATAGAAACCCGACAGTACAGAAAGAGGCCATTCGGCCCATCGAGTCTGCACCGACCACAATCCCACCCAGGCCCTACCCCCACATATTTACCCACTAATCCCTCTAACCTACGCATCTCAGGACTCTAAGGGGCAATTTTTAACCTGGCCAATCAACCTAACCCGCACATCTTTGGACTGTGGGAGGAAACCGGAGCACCCGGAGGAAACCCACGCAGACACGGGGAGAATGTGCAAACTCCACACAGACAGTGACCCGAGCCGGGAATCGAACCCGGGACCCTGGAGCTGTGAAGCAGCAGTGCTAACCACTGTGCTATCGTGCCGCCCCTGACTCAGCTCCTGACCTCATTACAACCTTGGTTCAAACATGGACGAAAGAGCTGAATTCCAGAGGTGAGGTGAGAGTGACAGCCCTTGACATCAAAGCCGCATTCGACTGAGTGTGGCATCAAGGAGCCTGAGCAAAACTGGAATCAATGAATATCAGGGGGCAAACTCTCCGCTGGTTGGAGTCATACCTGGTACATAAGAAGATGGTTGTGGTTGTGGAGAGTCAGTCATCCAAGTTCCAGGACATCACTGCAGGAGTTCCTCAGGGTCAGTGTCCTAGGCCCAACAATCTTCAGCTGCTTCATCAATGACCTTCCCTCCATAAGGTCAGAAGTGGAGATGTTCGCTGATGATTGGAATACTCTCCACTTGCTTGGATGGGTGCAGCTCCAACAACATCCAAAAAGCTCGACACCATTCAGAACAAAGCAGCCCCGCTTGATTGGCACCACATCCACAAACATCCGCTCCCTCCACCACCGACGCTCAGTAGCAGCAGTGTGTACTATCTACAAGATGCACTGCAGCAATTCACCAAAGATCCTTAGACAACACCTTCCAAACCCACCACCACTTCCATCTAGAAGGACAAGGGCAGCAGATAAATGGGAACACCACCACCTGCAAATTCCCCTCCAAGCCACTCATCGTCCTGACTTGGAAATATATCGCCGTTCCTTCGCAGTCACTGGGTCAAAATCCTGGAATTCTCTCCCTAACGGCATTGTGGGTCAACCCACAGCACATGGGCTGCTGCGATTCAAGAAGGCAGCTCACCACCACCTTCTCAAGGGCAACTAGGGATGGGCAATAAATGCTGGCCAGCCAGCGACGCCCGTGTCCCACGAATGAATTTAAATAATGTCTCAAGGCATTTCTCACAACAGAATGTGATACCAAACCACATCAGAAAAATTTGGTCAGAGGTTTTAAGGAGAGAGACAGAGGGTTCATGGAGGGAGTTCCAGGGCTTCAGGGCCCAGTCAGCTGGAAGCATGGCCACCAGTGGTGGAGCGATTAACGCTGAGGTTACTCAAGAGGCCGGAATTGGAGAAGCGCAGAGATCTTGGAGCGTTATGGGACTGGAGGAGAGAGACAGGGAGGGGTGAGGCTGTGGAGGCATTTGAAAACAAGAGTGGGAATTTTTGATTCAAGGCGCTGCTTAAATGGGAGCTGATGTAGGGCACAGGGATGAGAGGTGAATGGGACCTGGGGTGAGTTAGGACACAGGCAGCAGAGTTTCGGATAACCTCAAGTCGACGGAGAGTGGAAAATGGTCAGAGCTTCACGGTGCATTGGAATAGTGAAATGTAGAGTTAACAAAGGCAGAGGTACAGGCTCTGCCAGGTTTGCCAGCTATCTAATTGCACCCAGTGTTATTATCAAAGTTCAATTGCTGAGAAATGAACATAGAATGCTAAAAGTGCGCAATGTTTTTGTAGACTTTTGATGTTAAAGCAGTGTGACTGATGGTGCCAATCTCCCCTGAATTGATAGCTAAAGAGCTGCTTAGAACATGAGTCAGCCAAACTCACTGGGGAAAGGAGGAATTTTTGAATACAGATGGGACACAACTTTTCTGGGGAATGTTTTATTTTCTTTGGCCGCTGCGGAGTTTAAGATCTGCACTGTTCAGCATTTCATGCCATCGGATAACTGAATGGTGAGCAGTGAGTGGCAAAGCGCTGGCGATTATCTGTCTGAGCACACGGGCAGCCTCTGCTGGTGATGTCAGAAAGTCCAGTTCCTGTGTCGTGCCCAACATTACACAGCTGCTCAACCGCACAGGAATATTTCTCCCAATCAGCTCGCCAAAACAGAAAAACAAATTGGACGGAATTTTCCCGTTCCGCCCGCCACGGGAATCATAGCGAGCGAGGGGAGCGGCCCACGCAAAGGCCCACTCACCGCGGGTGGAATTTTCTATTCTTGGGGCGAGCACAGGCGGAAAATCTCACCCACTGTGTATTTCTGTTGAGCCGAGTTTATTTTTATTTCTGAATCATTTTGTGTGGGGGTGGGGTGGCGGCGTTGGGAGCCGGCGTGGGGGAGCTGGGGGAGGAACATCATGGCCATGATTTTCCAGCCTCGCCGCACCTGGCACAGATCGTGCCAATCCCAGGAAATTTTGTGCAGGCCTAAACACAGGCTTTGTGCCCAGCTCCAAGCAATCTCGCCCAGAAAGGGAGCGAGGCTGATTAACAGGAGATTGAATATATTTCAGTCTCATTAGCGAGTTTGCCACACAATCAACAACACCCCCCCCCCCCCCCCCCCCCCTGCCCACCACCACCACCCACCCCCCGGAATGTTCCCACCTCCCCAGCAGGAAGTCACACGGTGCAAATCACTACTGGTCCCTTGAAATATGGTCCAGGCGCCATAGATTGCAGGGGTGAGCGAGAGAGTGAGAACCGCTTAGCACTAACCTCCAGGGTGCAAAAGGGCAAGTCAGCGCTTCTCTGGTCATGACAGAGTGGGGCATGATGGATGGGGCACAATGGAGTGGGGCAAGACAGGAGCACATGTCAGAGGTCATGAAGGGGCACTCTTTGGGAGGGCGGCCCATGTGTTTCTGGGGTATTCTTGAAACCATTGATTAGAAAGACCATAAGATATAGGAGCAGAATTAAGCCATTCGGCCCATCGAGTCTGCTCCGCCATTCAATCATGACTGATATGATTCTCATCCCCATTCTCCTGCCTCCTCCCCATAACCCTTGATCTCTTGTGCCCCCACTCCCTGGCACAAAGTGGCAGACATTAGCTGTCTCCGTGCTAGTTGATCAGGTTGGCAGACTCCGAGCAAACAGTAGCTGCTTTGTTTCTGGTCCTGTGGTTATCAGTTCTGCAGCTCACGTGTCTCTCTTACTCTTTCACAGAGGCAGCCTTCTCTTATTATCCACATCCAGTCAACAAAAACAGTTGGTCAGCAAAGTGAGACTAGGAAAAGGGAAGACACTCTGCTCTGGGTTTCCCTGAGAGCAGAGAAGGCTAAGAGGAGATTGAGCAGAGGGATTTAGAATCACAAAGAATGGAGTTAATAAAGAGAAAGGGTTCCATTGGCTGGAAAATAGATAATCAGAGGGCACATATTTCATCTAATGGCTTAAAGAAAAAGTCAATTTGTGGAAAGACGTGTTACGAAACGAGTTTAGAAGGGTGAGGGGGGATCTTATTGAAACTTACAGGATATTATGAGGCCTGGATAGAGTGGACGTGGAGAGGATGCTTCCATTAGTAGGAAAAACTAGAACCAGAGGGCACAACCTCAGGCTAAAGGGACGATCCTTTAAACCAGGGATGAGGAGGAATTTCTTCAGCCAGAGAGTGGTGAATCTGTGGAACTCTTTGCCGCAGAAGGCTGTGGAGGCCAGGTCATTGAGTGTCTTTAAGACAGAGATAGATAGGTTCTTGATTAATAAGGGGATTAGGGGTTATGGGGAAAAGGCAGGAGAATGGGGACGAGAAAAATATCAGCCATGATTGAATGGCGGAGCAGACTCGATGGGCCGAGTGGCCTCATTCTGCTCCTATGTCTTATGGTCTTGTGGTTAGACATTGAATGTAAACAGCAAAATGCAAAAGGGAGTTGGACAAATAATAGAAGGAAATGGGGAAGAGAGGCAGAGTGGGACTAACTGGATTACCCCGTGAAAGATCTGGCACAGTTTCGATGGGCTGAATAGCCTCCTGTGCTGTAATATTGCATGATTCCATGTCTTTTCATTCTGGAGTCAGGGAGCAGAAAGCAGTTTGTGGGACATGGCAACACCATGAATGTTTGTCTGTGTGGTTAATAGCACAGTCCAGTCTGAAGTGTTTGCTTCGGGTCAGCTCCAAACCACAAGGCTGAGAGTTCAAGTCCCAATCCAGGATTTGAGCACTTAATCAAGGCTGAGATTTCAACGCATTGATGAGGGAATGCTGCTCTGTCACAGGTGTTGTCTTTGAGATTACGTTGCTGAAACCTGAACCCTCTTGCCTCTCAAGGTGTAAAAGATCCCATGGCACAATTCAAAAAACAGAGGAGAGTCTTCCCAATGTCCCAGCCAACATTTATCCCTCAGTCAGTCACCCCCAAAACGGAGGCACTAACACATCATTGCCGTGTGTGAGAGCTTGCTGTGTGAAAGTTGATTGCCGTGCTTGTCTCAGGACAACAGTGACTGCACAGTCGGCCATTCAGCCCCTCGATCCTGCTCCGCCAGTCACCCAGGTCATGGCCAATCGTCAATCTCAGTGCTGTTTTCGCACACCATCCCCATATCCCCTGATATCTTTAATCTCTAGAAATCTGTCGATTAATGTGGCTGGCGACACTCATTTCACAATGAATGAATATAAAATAATGCAGATGAGGGCATGATCAGACAACTATCTGGTCCAACTTGCAACCGCACACTGCCTGGCCTCAGACATGGGGAGTGACCAATTGTGTGAAGTATGGGAGTGGTACCCAGTGCCTGTGGAGCCGTACCTTAACAGGAATCACCTGCTTCAGAATAAGAACATAAGAAATAGGATCTGGAAAAGGCCATTTGGCCCTTCAAACCTGTTCTACCATTCAACAAGATCTAACTCAACTCCACCTTCCTCGATTCCCTCAGTGTCCAAAAATCTATCGATCCCAGTCTTCAATATCCTCAATGGCAGAGAATCCACAGATCACCTGGGAAGAGAATTCCTAAGATTCACAGCCCTTTGAGAAATTTCTCCAAATCACAGACCCCCAAGTAGCCAATCCCTTATTCTCAGTCTGTGACCCTGTGTGTTCTAGACTTACCAACCAATAATAGAATCCTACAGTGTAGAAGGAGGCCATTCGGCCCATCAAGTGGGCAGCACGGTGGCACAGTAGTTAGCACTGCTGACTCACAGCGCCAGGGTCCCAGATTCGAATCCCAACTTGGGTCACTGTCTGTGTGAGGTTTGCACGTTCTTCCCGTGTCTGCATGGGTTTCCTCCGGGTGCTCCGGTTTCCTCCCACAGTCCAAAGATGTGTGGGTTAGGTGGATTGGTCATGCTAAATTGCCCCTTCATGTCAGGGGGGCTAGCTAGGGTAAATGCATGGGATTATGGGGATAGGGCCTGGGTGGGATTGTGGTAGGTGCAGACTCGATGGGTCGAATGGCCTCCTTCTGCACTGTAGGATTCTAAGTCTGCACTGACCACATTCTCACCCAGGCCCTAACCCCATAACCCCATGCATTTACCCTAGCTAGTTCTTCTGACACTAAGGGACAATTTAGCATGGCCAATCCACCCAACCTGCACATCGTGGGAGGAAACCGGAGCACCCGGAGGAAACTCCACACAGACAGCGACTCAAGCCGGGAATTGAACCCAGGTCCCTGGCTCTGTGAGACCGCAGTGCTAACCACTGCACCACTGTGCTGCCCCAGGGAAAACATTTTCTCTGCATCTGCCCCATCAAGCCCTTTCAGAATTTTCGATGTTTTAATTAGCTCATCTCTCATTCTTCGAAACTCCAGGGGATTTGGTCCTGGTCTACTCTCTCCCCTCATAGCACAGTCTCCTCATACCGGGGTCCAGTCAAGTGAACCTTCACTGGATGCCCTCTGTGGCAAACAATATGTTCTTACCTAGGTAAGGAGATCAAAAGAAGGGAGAGGAATGCTTTTAAGCATTTTATGGTGAAAAAACTAGGCTGCGGGCTTTAGCATATTTGCATCCACTAAACAAACAGCCTATTTTGGGGTAATAACAGTAGCGTTGCCCCTTCTGTAGCCCTTGGATCTGATGCATGACATCTTTACTGAATGTATGAGCTTTGCCTCAGAGGACCTTGGTCAGTATTAGTTTTGGACGGTGATGTGGATGTAGACTGTCTGCAGTGCCCAGGAGAGGAGTACGGATTCCAAACCTGTGGTATTTTTAGACACTGCTGTCATCTGTCGAGTTTCGGATGCCAGTACAAACTGTTTTGAAAGGAAAAGAAAACAATGTCCAAGAGAGAACAGTTTCCCATAATGCATTTCCGGTTATACTTCAACACTGAGCAGCACGGGCCAACAGGACGAGTGTTACAGACATATCTCTCTCATTCCTACTCCAGATTAGGAGTTATTATTGCTGTGTATTTAACAGAATGCAGCCAAGGGATAGTGTATTGGAACCACCTCTCTCTCAATCACAACAGACACACCTGTTCTGAGGTTCTAGCTCTTCTGTTATTCATTCACGGGACATGGCCGTCACTGGCGAGGTCAGCATTTATTGCCCTTGAGAAGATAGTGGCGAGCTGCCTTCTTGAACCAGTGCAGTCACTGTGGTGTAGGTACACCAACAAAGGGCAGCATGGTGGCACAGTGGTTAGAACTGCTGCCTCAGAGCTCCAGGGACCCGGGTTCGATTCCAGCGTTGGGTGACTGTGTGGAGTTTGCACATTCTCCTCGTGTCTGCATGGGTTTCCTCCGGGTGCTCCAGTTTCCTCCCACATTCCAAAGATGTGCTGGTTAGGTGCATTGGCCCTTAGTCTCAGGGGGACTAGCACAGTAAATACGTGGGGTTATGGGGATAGGGCCTGGGTGGGATTGTTGTCAGTGCAGGCATGATGGGCCGAATGGCCTCCTTCTGTACTGTAGGGATTCTATGATTCTGTTCTATGATTCACAGTGTTGTTAGGGAGGGAATTCCAGGATTTTGACCTGGAATGAAGAATGAAGAAACAGCGATACATTTTATAATCAGAGTGGTGCGTGGCTTGGAGGGGAACTTGCAGGTGTTCGCTGCCTGGGTCCTTCTCGATGGCAGAGGTCTTGGGTTTGAAAGGTGCTGTGGGATATGGTTCCACGATGTGGATCTTACTCGGATGCTTCAGCATCGTTCAAGGACAAACCTGCATGCCGAACCCGTAGGTTATTCTGTACAACTGACCTTAATGCTGCCTTCAGCTGATGCCCAATACACATTTTAGTGGGTATTAAATGCAATGTCCTGCATTATCCTGACGTGGGTTTGTATCAGGTACGGATGGGTCTTTATCCATTGATAAACAGTCTCCACCATCACTTTCAAAGCGCTAGTTTCATATTGGGCCTGCTTTGATCGTGGATGTAGAGCTGGGCGCACACACACTGCCTGGAAGCATAGACACATTGCGAATGATCAATCTAATCAGTGATGTAGTTAGCAATGTTACATTTCTGCATGAATAATATTAGACCTCTGCCGCCTATTTGAAATGTTGAGATTCTGGACTTGCGAGGAAGAAATACCAGCTGCCCCTCCTCAAAAGAAAACAGATTATAATATTATAAATGATTTTTTCAATTTTTTCAATTTTCTCATAATACAACCACGTTATTGCCGCAATACAAAAACATTCTGAGTATTATTATTATATTCATATTATTAATATTGATATGTATGAATACATTACTGCTCAGTGAAAATACATTTGCAAGACAATCTCGACAGAAAAGTTCACGTTTTGAATGGTGACATTAGCTTTCTCAGGCACGCAGACTGTTTCAGCGTATCACTAATAATTTGTCTTGCATCATCTGCCCCGACTCCTTCCGGGGAGCGGCTTCCAATTTCTGTCCATTGCCAAGATTTTCACCATGATGGAAAGGCTCTCCATCACGGAGTGGCACGGTGGCAGAGTGGTTAGCGCTGCTGCCTCACAGCTCCAAGGACCCAGGTTCAATTCCTGGCTTGGGTCACTGTCTGTGTGGAGTTTGCACATTCTTCCCGTGTCTGCGTGGGTTTCCTCCGGGTGCTCCAGTTTCCTCCCACACTTCAAAGATGTGCGGGTTAGGTGCATTGGCCATGCTAAATTCACCCTTAGTGTTCTTGGGTGCGTAGGTTAGAGGGATTAGTTGGGTAAATATGTGAGTGATGGGAATAGGGCCTGGGTGGGATTGTTGTCAGTACAGACTCGATGGGCTAAATGGCCTCCTTCTGCACTGTGGGGATTCTATGATCCTATGAAAATTTAGGCCTGTATGCTTAGTTTTGCGCTGGTTTTAATTCAAGACAAGGTAGGACTAAGTTTCTCACTACTGCCAGCTTGGCGCATCGAGGCGAGATACATAGATGAGGGAGAAAGGGATAGAATGTTCTGCTGATGGGATGAGGTGAAGAAAGGTGGGAGGAAGCACACATGCAGTGTAAACACCAGCATCAGCTGGTTGGGCCGAATGGCCTGTTTCTCTGCTGTGCAATCCATACAATTCTAACCTGTCAAGGGCCTCACAGTCGGTGCCATGTTCTGCATCTTTTCGTAATGAGTTTTCAGCTGGGTAGAGTTGAGTGATGCCATGCTGAGGACTTTTGGGATAGGGTACAGGTACGTGCAGAGGAGAGCTCTCTCAGCAATGTTCTAGCCCAGGAAGACACCCCTCACAAACCCTGTACACTGTACAAAATTTTCCCAATCATTATCCTGTGGCCTCTCTTGATTGGAGTCATCAATCTCCAGTTAAAGCAAAACTAGATACAGCTTCTGAGGATTGAAACTTGAAAACGTTGTTGGTATTCTGAGTGAAGGATGATTATGTTGATGTTCAAAGGATGTGGAGAGAATTTGTTTTTGCTTTGCTTGACGTTTGTTTAATCGTCTTCCTGCTGCAGAGGGCTCTAAACGATCCCCAAATTCCCAGTTAATGGCCATAAAGCAGCTGCTTATGAGTGTGAGACCTTAAAGAGAAAAATGTGATTGAAGTTTCCTTCATTCCCCAGGAGGTTGAGCTGGAACGGCTAGAGAGAGAGTTTGCCATTCAATCTCAGATCACTGAGGCAGCCCGGCGCCTGGCCACTGACCCAAATGTCAGCAAAAAGATGAAGAAGCAAAGAAAGATGTCCTACTTAAATGCACTTAAAAAACTGCAGGACATTGAAAACGCCATCAATGATTACAGGATCCGGTCTGGAAAGAAACCCACACAAAGGGCATCTTTAATCATAGAGGGTGAGTGGTTACTGACACTTAGAACTGCTGCATTCTTTAACATATTTATGGATAATTTCTGCTAACACAGTCATTAGTCACAAAACTGTACAACGACAGTATTAAAACAACACGAAGGAATTCAGAAATAGTATACAAAAGCAGGAAGGTTACGCTGAACATTTATAAAGCTGGCAATATAGCAAGGATATTGCTATAGAGGGAGTGCAGAGAAGGTTTACCAGGCTGATTCCTGAGATGGCAGGTCTGTCATATGAGGAGAGACTAAGTCGGTTAGGATTATATTCACAGGAGTTTAGAAGAGTGAGAGGGGATCTCATAGAAACGTATAAAATTCTAACAGGGTTAGACAGGGTAGATTCAGAAAGAATGTTCCCAATGGTGGGGGAGTCCAGAATTAGGGGTCATAGTTTGAGGATAAGGAGTAAACCTTTTAGAACTGAGGTGAGGAGAAATTTCTTCACCCAAAGTGTGGTGAATGTGTGGAATTCAATACTACAGCATGTAGTTGAGGCCAAACCGTTGTGTGATTTCAAGAAGAAATTAGATATAGCTCTCGGGGGCTAAAGGGATATCGGGGGAGGGGGGGGATTGAATTTGATGATCAGCCATGATCAAGATGAATGGCGGAGCAGGCTCGAAGGGCAGAATGGCCTCCTCCTGCATCTAGTTTCTATGTTGCCAAGCTTTGGTCAGGCCACATTTAGAGTACTGGTCACCGCACTTTAGGAAGGATATAACGGTCCTCGAGAGGGTGCGGAGGGAGATTTACCAGAATAGGATAAGGGATTTTAGCTCAAGGTGAGGTTAGAGAAACTGGGGTTGTTCTCCTTGGAGCTCTGGAGATTGAGGAGAGATTTGTTAGAGGTGTACAAGATTATGACAGGTTTGGACAAAGCATCGGCTGATGGTACAAGGATCCGGAGATACAGGTATAAGGTTTTGGGCAAGAGATGCACGGGGAAAATCTTTGTTACACAGCGAGTGGTGCTGACCTGGGATTCTCTGCCTCTGAGGGCAATGCAAGCGGAGATGAATGATCTTAAACAGAAATTAGGTGAGCACTTACAGGGCTACAGGGGTAGAGTGGGGGAATGGTATGGATTGCTATTCAGAGGGCCAGCATGGGCTTATGGGCCTAATGGCCTTGTTATTTGTCACTCTAATTTTACCTGAATGCATTAACCAGTCCATACAGGATAGAAATTAAGCCCCTTGATGTATTGGTATCGATACTCTCACTATAGGATAATAGAGTCATACAGTGCAGAAAAGGCCCTTCGGCCCATCGAGTCTGCACCGACAATAACTACGCTAAAGTCGCACGAATCCCATTTTCCAGAACTTGTCCCATATTCTTGAATGCTATGATATCTCAAACACTTATCCAAATACTTTTTAAAGTTGTAAGGTTTCCAGCCTCCACTACCTTCCCAGGAAGTGCATTCCAGATTCCCACCTCACTCTGAGTAAAACCTTTTTCCTCAAAACCCTCTGAATTTCTTGCCCCTTACCCTGAAACTATGTCCCTTCGCGACTGACCCCTGAACCAGGGGAAGAGCTGCTTCCTACTCAGCCAATCCATAGCCCTCATAATCTTACACATTTCAATCATGTCCCCCCTCAGACTTCTCTGCTCTATAGAAAACAATCTAAGCCTATCCAGTCTCTCCTTATAGCTCAAATACTCCATCCCAGGCAACATCCTGGTGAACCTCCTCTGTACCCCCTCGAGTGCCGTCACATCCTTTAACCTGTACAGTTAGGTGAAATTGGAAGGTGTGATAGATTGAACACTGAGATTTCTGTCTCTTTGACAAAGCGTCTGTCATTTCTCAACATTGATAGAATTAGAATCAGGAATGTAAGGGCTGAAAGGTCACAGGCACAGCACCCATAGAACAACACCTCCTTGGTTCATCCTTCCCGGAGCTGGTGCTACAAGAATCATGTACGTTTTTCTGATTTCTCCATAGAAGCAAACATTGGCTCAGAAGACAGCTCACTGTCAGATGCCCTGGTTCTTGAGGATGGTAAGTAATCCCTTCATTCAGTGTCTTGTATGGGGTGACAGCAGTGTCACCAGGTTATTTCATGATCTTATTGGAAGTAATTTTTCACTTTAGCTGTTTGGTCATCCAACTCCTCACTCTCCTTCCACAGCGAGAGAACAACACTACCACGTGCAGGAATCCCCACAGTTTCTGCTTCTGTTTCCCTACAACTGCAATATGTCAACTGTCAGGTAGATTTAGAGGAGGCAATGGCCTAGTGGTATGATCACTAGACTATTAATCCAGAAACTCAGCTAATGTTCTGAGGAACTGAGTGCGAATCCTGCCACGGCAGATGGTGGAACTTGAATTAACTAAAGAATAATTGGAATTAGGAATCTACTGATGATCGTGAAACATTGTCGATTGTCGGAAAAACCCATCTGGTTCACTAGTGTCCCTTTAGGGAAGGAAATCTGCCATCCTTACCTGGCCTGGCCTACATGTGACTCCAGAGCCACAGCAATGTGGTTGACTCTCACTTGCCTTCCAAGGGCAACTAAGGATGGGCAATAAATGCTGGCTCAGCCAGCGACGCCCATGTCCCACAAATGAATATTTTTTAAAAATACCTTAAAGCACATGCCTGGATTTAAAAAGCAATAAGAAAAAGCTCGTGAGAATCTGCAAATGATGAAAGCAGTGAATTGAGTCAAATGGGTCTACATTCACAAGAGGGGCGATAGCATTGAAATTCATAGACGTTTGAACAGGTTAGATGCTGAGAGTCTGTTTCTCCCTGGCTGGGGAATCTAGAACTAGGGGTCATAAGGCATCAACCATTTGGGGCTGAGATGAGGAGAAATTTCAAAACTCAAGAAGTTGTGAATCTTTTGAATTCTCCAGAAAGTGGTGACTGCCCAGTGGCTGAATGTTCAAGAGACTTGGAAGATTTTTTTTAGTGAGTTGAGGAATATGGGGCTAGGCTAGTTTAGAGTTTAGGTTGATCAGAAAGATTCATTGGAAGGTGGAGCAGACTTGATGGGCCAGATTTACACCTGGGTAGGGAACCTAGTGTCAGGGAAGTTCCCAAGTCTGGAAACCCAACCCAGGCGAATATGCCCCAGATATTTGGCTTATTGTTCTGAGGAGCTGGATGTTAATGGGATTCGAACCTGCTACCTCTGAAAACAATGCGGAGACAGCCACAGGGGTGCCGGGTATGGAGGCGGGCTGCTTAATAGGCCCGCCTCGGTGATCTAGCACTTCCTCCCCGCTGTAAAAGAAACAAAAAACCAAAAACAGCTCTCCAATCCCCATACTCCCCATGCCCCCAACATACTAACTCATACCACTTCATGCCACCCCACCCACACCCATGGCCCCTCATACCTTCCATGCCAACCTACACTTTTCTACCCACCCATTGGCCTTTTATGGCCTCAGTGCCAACTTAGTGCCAACTCATGTCATAGCCTGCCCCCATATCTTTTATCCTTACATCCTCTGTGCCAACTCACCCGGTATCAAACATAACCAGATCTCCGGACCCATGCTGAGGTGAAATAAATAATATCTATATGTCTATTGATGTTTTCACAAAAACTCTCATTCATAAAAATCCATTCAGTACGTTTAAATTCCTTCAGATACTCAATCCTTTGTGAACACCAAACATTTATTTCAAACACTTAGCCCTTAATAAAAGCAAACATTTGTATTTATAGCCCCACATCAAAGTCTTTATAACTACTTGGAGGTGTGAATCAAACTGTGAACATACAGGCTGTCCACTGTGATGGTAATACATTGTGAAACCAGTCATGTGGCACTAATACTAGAATGATGACCATCAGGCTTATGTCTACAGACCATTCGTGAAATTGCAAGCAGCCACAACAGGCTAGTTTTTGGTTTCAAAATTTAAAGAGCTTGGGGATTTAAATGCCTTGACAGCTTGATCGTTCCACTGAGTTTATCCACTTTTTAACGCACATTCATGTCTACGTTTAACAACCCCAAAGGGCACCTTGCCTCTCCAAAGGGGTACCCTATCGCTCTAAATAACTCTGGCAGCTTTAGGCCGTTTGCTGAAATATCTAAAGCCCACAAGTCATGTTCTGACATCCCATTAACAATTACATCTGTTTGAAAGCAGCTGCATTTTTTATATGTGCGGTTATCTGAGTGAAGCACAGATGTGCAAACTGTAACCTGCATCTGGCAAAAATGTTGGGTGCTGGATTCGCAGGTTGGACTTCCCGAGAATCCAGAGCCAGTTTGGCTAAGACACAAAGCCCTTCGGTCTCTGTGGAAATTTGGACCAATGAACTGGCCCTGCTCCTGTTCCGAGTTTTTAAGTTTTCAAGTTTCATTATTTTGCAGAAGACTGCCACATTACAAGTGTTTCATCGCCAGTGCAGTCTCCACATAAAGGCCTCCCTCCACGGCCTCCCTCACATCAGAGACCTCCTCCCCCCCAGTCTCTGGATGGACTACGGCAGCTGCATTATCATCGCAGTGATTACAACAAGTCGCCGATCAAACCAAAAATGTGGAAAGAGTCGTCCTTAGATGAACCATATGAAAAGGTCAAGAAACGTGGCTCTCACAGCCACTCCAGGTGAGTCTCAGCACCATGAAGGGGCTAGCACCAATGTGGGCAGAGTTCCCTTCTGCTTTAAATAGCACCAATGTCAGTCTACGACAGAATGATGTCATTTGGCTTTAATGTAATCACATGGGGTGCAAATCCTCAAATGGATCTTATTCCAACACAAAGATAGTGGCGTGGGTCAGTCCCAGTGGTCTGGAGGGAAATGCATCTTTGATTTTGATTTGATTTGATTTATTATTGTCACATGTATTATTATATAATGAAAAGTATTGTTTCTTGCGCACAATACAAACAAAGCATGCCGTTCATAGAGAAGGAAAGGAGAGAGTGCAGAATGTAGTGAACATTAGGTTGTGATGAACAAAGCATCGTAGCTGTGAGGGACAGCTCGGTGGATAGGATATTGGTATGTAGATAGGCTGGAAAATTGGGTGGGGATCCTGGATTCAGGATTCAATCCTGGACCGGGGAGCGGCGCAGGCTTGGAGGGCCGAAGGGCCTGTTCCTGTGCTGTATTGTTCTTTGTTCTTTGTAGTGTTACAGTCATAGCGAGGGTGTAGAGAAAGATCAACTTAATGTAAGGTAGGTCCATTCAAAAGTCTGACAGCAGCAGGGAAGAAGCTGTTCTTGAGTCGGTTGGTGCGTGACCTCAGACTTTTGTATCTTTTTCCCAACGGAAGAAGGTGGAAGAGAGAATGTCCGGGGTGCATGAGGTCCTTAATTATGCTGGCTGCTTTGCCGAGGCAGCGGGAAGTGTAGACAGAGTCAATGGATGGGAGGCTGGTTTGAGTGATGGATTGGGCTACATTCATGACCTTTTGTGGTTTCTTGCGGTCTTGGGCAGAGCAGGAGCCATACCAAGCTGTGATACAACCAGAAAGAATGCTTTCTATTCTTACTTATTCCAATAATAGCAGGTTTGTGCTCATTTCATCGACACTGTTTGAGGAAGAGTAGAAAGTTCTCCTCATTTGCCCAAAGTAAACGAGTAGAAGTAACTTGATGTAACTTGTCAGTACAGGAAACTGTTTAAACCTTTGCACCAGGCGTTTCCATTTGTTAAAAACAACGTTTTAATTTACTGGGGTTAAAGAGGGAGGCGGGTGTGGTGTGTGTGACCGCTCCTCCCTAATTTAAACAGAAACAGTTTCATTGAACAGAACATTTCAACATGAAGCAACCACAGATAAACTTAACGCCTGCATGCAATCAGTGAAAATACAGCCAGGTTAGACCCGAAGAAAAGTGTGTGAACCCTGGGTGAAGATCTGAGAGGGAATTATTCAGAGAATTATTGTAATGACCTCAATGAGGTCCATGAGGTTGGAGTATGGAGTATGAGCTCCCTGATTGAGGTAGTGATTTCCTGCCCAATAGGGAGTCTCACGGGGAGTGTCAGGGCTACTGACACTCTGGGTTCTGACTTTGTATCTGAAGCACTATTAGGGGTGGAATAGAGTTTGTAAATAAAGGGAATCCCTGAGGAGTTATTTCAATGCTATTTGCAGGGACATGTTAAAGTGATGTCTCTTAGACTATAATGGTTTTTTTCTCTCAATCCATCATTTTTTTCTTTCAACAAGTTAGCGAAACGTTGCGTTACACATTTTTAAACACAAAATCCTAACATATTCAATAATCACCTTGAAATAGATAGAAAAGACCACGGAAGTTCTTTCTCTGTGGCCAACATATATCCCTCAATGGACATGGTGATATAGGGAAAAAGTTGTTTTGTCATTTCTCTCATATTGGTGCTTGTGGGATCTTGCTGTGTGAAAAGTGGCTGCCGAGTTTCCTTATGCAACAATCGTGACTGCAATTCAAGAGTGCTTGGCTATGAAGCACTGTGGACATCCTGAGGTTATAGAAGTTGCTTTATAAATACAAGCTTTTTGTCCTTCGGAATAGAATTTTGATTCCGGTTTCAAAGGCCCAAATCATCACATGTCCAATCGTCCAATCAGAAAACTGGTTTCCAATTGGCCAGAAATCTTTTAGGATATTTCACCTTCTCAGACTCACCAATGTATCATTTCCAATTGGCGGGACTGGGCCATGGATCTGGCCTCAATTTCTACAAAGCTGTTAAAATTGTCTAAGTGAATATGGCGGCACAGACAGCAATGACCTGATCAGAACTGGCCTTGCCAACATTGAAACTCGCCCAGAAGCGTTGTTTTTGATGCCAGCCAATGACCATTTCCAACAAGAGAGAATTTAATCGTCACCCCTTGATAATCAATGGCATTGCCCACACTAAATCCCCCACTATTAACATCCTGGGGGTTACCATTGGCCAGAAATTGAAGTGGACTCGCCATATAAAATACTGTAGCTACAGAACCAGATGAGAGGCTGGGAACTCTGTGATGTGTAACTCAACTCCAGACTCCCCAAAGCCTGTCCACCATCGATAGCGTGCAATTTAGGAGTGGGATAGAATACTTGCTACTTGCCTGGATGAATGCAGCACCAACAATACTCAAACTCAACACCATCCAAGACAGAGCAACCCCCTTGATTGGCATCCCATTCACCACCTGAAACAAGTATTCCCTCTGCCACTGTGTGAGTAAAATCTACAAGATGCACCGCAGCAACTCACCAAGATTTCTTTGACAGCATTTTCCAAACCCGTCATCGCACGGTCCCGTCCAAACCGCACACTTGGAACACTGGGTCAAAACCCTGGAGCCCCCTCCCTAGTAGCACTGTGGATGCACCTACACCACATGGATAGCAGTGGCTCAGGAAGGCAGCTCACCACCACCTTCTCAAGGGGCAATTAGGGATGGGCAATAAATGCTGGACCAGTCAGCAGCATCCACATCGCGTGAATGAACAAGTTTCTCATTCATTTAGGAGGTTTAAATGTAGCTCTTGAGAGTTTCTTCCTGCAATAACTTTTGATATTTTCTATTTCAAATTCTGGGCTCAAACAAAGAACAAAGAACAATACAGCACAGGAACAGGCCCTTCGGCCCTCCAAGCCCGCGCCGCTCCCCGGTCCAGGATTGAATCCTGAATCCGGGATCCCCGCCCAATTTTCCAGCCTATCTACATACCAATATCCTATCCACCGAGCTGTCCCTCACAGCTACGATGCTTTGTTCATTACAACCTATTAACTCACCCCCACCCCCCCATTCCAGACCATGTGATCTCCAGGGAGAGGCGAAAACCCAGAGTGAAAAACCCCAGGGCCAATATGGGGAAAAAAAAAATCTGGGAAATTCCTCTCCGACGCCCTGAGGCGATCGAAACGAGTCCAGGAGATCACAATGGCCCTGATCGGAAAATGCTTCCCAACCCTAGTCATTTCCACTTCCACGAACACCATATGAATCCCCTGCCCCCGAGACAGGTTCCCAACCAACCTTGCACGATAGATGCTATTGCTGCCATGTGGTGCACTGTAATGTCTGCAGAACTGGTACTCAGCTGTCAGTCTACAGGTCATGAGTTCAAGGGTTCTCCAATCGAAAATTGAATAAACCTCCTACATTCTGGGCCAGTATCAGAGAAATGGCCAGAATAGTCACCAGATTGTCATTAGAAACACAAACGATTGATTCATCCACAAAGGGGGTACATGACCCTGGTTGACTCTGGTTACCATGCCACCTGCAGTATCCTAACAAGCATCTTGGTTTGGACAACCAGCCACCATTTTCTCAGGGCGGCGAGACAGGGCAGTAAACGCTGTTCACCAGCGTTACTCCCGCCCCAAGCACAGATCTTTAAAGATGAGAACAATTTGGCAGCCACAATGCCGATGATGCAAACGGCAGTATGAAAATTCCAGAACAGAAAAGCTGCGAAAGGATAAACTTCACAAGTTACTTGCAAGCCTTTTGGAGGCAGGGGCGTAGTGATATTATCACTGGGTTCGTAATAGAGACGCGGAGTAATGCTCTGGGGACCTGGGTTCAAATCCCACCACGGCAGATGGTGGAATTTGAATTCGATAAAAAAATATCTGGAATTAAGAATCTACTGATGACCATGAAACCATTGTGGTAGAAACCCATCTGGTTCACTAATGTCCCTCGGGAGGAAACCTGCCATCTTTACCTAGCCTAGCCTACATGTGACTCCAGAGCCACAGCAATGTGGTTGACTCTTTAAATGTCCTCAGGGATGGACAACAGATACTGGCCCAGCCGGCGACACCCACGTCCCACGAATGAATTTCTTTTAAAAATCAAAAATGCAAAATACTTCAGAGATTCCACAGTTGCTGAAGGAATTGAGTGCGACCCTCACACATTATGACCAATGTGATTTATTCTAATAACCCTTCTAGCCACCCACCATTTGTCAAATTTACAAATAGAATCTGTTGTCATTTATTGAGCTAAAGCCCTTTCAGTGACGTTCAGTTTTTGTGTTATTATTCAGCCTGGGGAGTGGACACACACGGTTTCCCAGCGTAGGGAGCTGTGCAGAGGCTGGAGCTGGTGGGTCCCTGCAGAGCAGCCCTGTAAGAAGTGCACCTCACTGGAACTGTTCCCAGTCCAGCATGCCATCTACACCAGATCTACAGATTCGAAGTCCCCCGTATGTCCACTCCGCACGGTAAGTGACCTGAAAAACAGCCGATTTTCTCCTGGAAGTAAGAAGACATGCAGACCCTGTCAATCTGAAATCGAAACAGGAAACTGAAATTGCAGGCAAACTCCTCCAGAGAAGGACAGATAACTCTTTGGAAAGGTTACCTCTCACACTGACACTTGTTATTTAATTCTCCCACCTTGCCCTCTCTCTGATCTCTTTATTCTCGATCTCCTGCACTATTCTAATGGTGCTCGATATAAGTTTGATATAAGTTCACTATATTCAGGGTTGTGTGTTTTAAACAAAAAGAAAAAGATGTGGTGTGCACACGTAGAGTCAAAGTATCAAACAGCAGATTTATTGAGGAGCTGTCGCCCGTGCAGAGTAGAAAATGAAATTAAACAAGAGTCTGTGAAACACCCCAATGACATCACCATCAAATCATGTGACTGGCTCTTAAAGCAATCATGCAACCACTTAAATATTTAACATGAAAAATGGCAACTAAATTTTTAATTAGGCACTTTGCAGTTTTCCAGAGTCAACATTGGGCAGAATCCGCACCCTCCCCCCACTCCGCCGCTGTCAATGGGGTTTCCCGATGGACCTGCGGTAGGGGCTTACTGTCAGCAGCAATAGAAGATCCCACCCATCGAGTTCAGTCATTTCAGATCATAATCTCTGCTTCTACTTATCAGACTGCAATTGTTGGTTATGGGGCGGCACAGTTACACAGCGGTTAGCGCTGCTGCCTCACAGCGCCAGGGACCTGGGTTCGATTCCCAGCTTGGGTCGCTGTCTGTGTGGAGTTTGCACATTCTCCCCGTGCCCGCGTGGGTTTCCTCCGGGTGCTCCGGTTTCCTCCCATAGTTCAAAGAAGTGCAGGTTAGGTGGATTGGCCGTGCTAAATTGTCCATTGGTGTTGAAGATGTGCAGGTTAGGGGGATTAGCAGGGTGAATGCACGGGGTTATGGCGATAAGGCCTGGGTGGGATGCTCTGTTGGAGAGTTGGTGCAGACTCGATGGGCCGAATGACCTTCTGCACTGTAGGATTTCTATGATTCTGTTTTTCTGTTTATTCCATCTGAACCTCTACTTAGACCCATCTTTTGTTTCGATACTTGTCTCATTCCCATCTCCCTTTTTGCCTTGCACCATCAGCCCTTTTGTCATTTACTCTCTCTCTCGCATCCGGTTTATCACCGTTCTTCCCCCTCCCCCTCCTCCCCCCTCCCTCTCCCCCTTCCACTCTTCTCCCCTCCCCCCCTCTTCTCCCTCCCCCCTCCCTCTCCCTATTTCCCACCTCCCCCCTTTCCCTTCTGCTCCTGCTTAAAACCTGTTCCACCCTCTAACATTTCCAGCTCTGAGGAACGCTGAATCATTAATCCTGTTTCTCCAGAGCTGGTGCGACCCCACTGAGTATCTCCAGCATTTTCTGGTGTATTTTAGATGTTCAGCATCTGTCTGCTTTTATTTTTGATTTTCTTTAACTCTTTAATCCAGTGCCAGGGGTGATCTAATACAACCCTTTCAGCTGCTCTGATTGGCACATTCCCACCTGCAGCAATTGACAACTACGCTCTCGTAGGGAAAGTTGAAATTGTATCCATGTTCTCACACCTTTTTCTCCGGATATCTGCACTCTGCACCCTGTATTTCTGTAGGATTTGGGTATCAGTTTTTTGCGGAATGCGCTGGCTCCGGATGTTCAAAACGGTATTATTTATAACATGTTTATGAAGCTGCAAACATCACGAGTGTGTATCATCGAGAAACAGATTCCTGAGGGTAATTCACTTCCCAAACTCCAAGCGAGAAGCAGTATTAGACGTTGGGGAGAGAGGAGAGGCTGCGACACCAGCACCAATTGCCCTGCCTTCTGTCTGAGCACAGGTCCCAGGTGGCCATGTCGGATGTGTAAACCTGCTCTTTTGGGCCCAGTTTTTACTCCGCGTAGCAGAGTGGGTTTTGAAGGAGTTAAAATCTCACCTGTAATGATTGACAAAGTGCTGGAGCCAAATGTCAAAGAATCAAACAATAGTACAGCACAGGAGGAATCCATTCTGCACATCCAATTCGTGCTGGCTCTTCGAAGAACCATCCAGTTGCAGCCAAACCTCCACCCCCTAATCCTCCCCTCCCACACCTCCACCCCTCCTCTCCCACTCCTCCCATAGAATTATAAAATCTCTACAGTGTAGAAGGAGGCCATTCGGCCCATCGAGTCTGCACCGACCACAATCCCACCCAAGCCCTATTCCTGTAATCCCCATGTACTTACCCTAGCTAGTCTCCCTAACACTAAGGGGCAATTTAGCATGGCCAATGCTCCTAACCTGCAGATCTTTGGACGGTGGGAGGAAACTGGAGCACCTGGAGGAAACCCACGCAGACACGGGGAGAACGTGCAAACTCCACACAGACAGTCACCCGAGGCCAGAATTGAACCCAGGTCCTTGGTCTGGGAGGCAGCAGTGCTAATCACTGTGCCACCGTGCCGCCCACTCCTCCACCCCACTACTCCACTACTTTATTCCTGTTTTGCTGCCACTTTGTTCTGCTTCAAATCTTTATCCAGATCCCTTTTGAAGGCCCTTGCTGAATCTGTATCCAGTAAAGCTGAACTGCTCAGTGTTGAGGATGACTGTGTAATCTTAAAACCTTTAGCTCACAATTCCTTAAGCTGCTGATTTAGAAAAGGCTTAATGGAACCTGAAACATGGAACAGGTTGACTTCTGCAGTCTCTCCGACTGAAAACAAGGCTTTCCTACGTCTCTACTCTCCACGCAGATTCAAGTCGAGTGACGTAGACCAAACTTGACCAGGTGGTTATGCCTTTTTTTTGACATTCTCCTTTTCCTTCCCCCTCTCTCCTGAAGCACCAATTTGCTCTGGGATATAATTCCAAGGTTTCCAATGTCTCGCCAAGGTAGTTGCTGTTCATTCCAACATGCGGAGTTTTATAACTAAACCTATTCCTGTCCTCAGCGCAGTTCAGGAGACGGCATTTTCCAGCAATGCCACACAAGGACACACATCTTTCTCCATAAACCAGAGATGACTCCCCATTGAGGGTTACACATTGTCTCTTTACCTTGTCTCCCTGGGCAAAGTCTGTGTCCACTCCAGAGTGAGGGTGGACAGCCTGGCTTCCCTCGCCAATGTCGCTCTCAACCGGCTACCAGCAGACCCAGAACAAGCTTCAGGCAGGAACTAGGGGGACCCAACCTCAGCCTGGCACTTCTCAAGTCAAGACCTGGAGCTTTGCTCTGCCTTTCTCCGCAAGAGTGCGTCGGTGCCCAGCGCCATTGTGTCAGCTTCAGGCTTCATTTTGGAAATTGCACTGAATTAATTTCCAGTTTCAAGTGAAGTAGCGATTGTGGCTTCCGATGTGGTATTTTTAGTGGATTGCCAGGAGATCGGTTGCAATATGAAGAACTGGTGCCAGTACCAAGAGAGTTAGATTAGGAAATTGAACTAGCAGCTAGTAAATGTAGTGACTACAATGCGATGAGACGAAACAAGAGGAATAATTATTGGAACTATTCCTAGCATTAACCAAGAAATCATAACACAGGAAATAGGTTTGCAGTTACTTGTAACTTCTAAAAGGCAGATGCTGGCCTCAGCTGGGGAACTGCGAAGGCTGCTGACTCTGACATTGTCCGGGGGGGGGCGCGGTGGGGGGGATACGCTGAATGAATACTATGGATTCGACATTGCGAGAAAAGGCGACAGAAACTGGGTACGTTTTTACTGGAGAATGATGGCTCTTTAAAAGATTTCTGGTGGTGTTCAGGATCCAGAGAGCTGGGGATGACTTGAACTCATGATAACCAGATGAAATAAGGGAAGGTGATACCCAGTGGTATTATCGCTGGACTATTAATCCAGAAACTCAGCTAATGTTCTGGGGACCCGGGTTCGAATCCCGCCACGGCAGATGGTGGAATTTGAATTTGATAAAAAACAAATCTCGAATTAAGAATCTATTGATGACCCATTGTCGATTGTCAGAAAAATTGTCCTTTAGGGAAGGAAACCTGCCGTCCTTGCCCAGTCTGGCCTACATGTGACTCCAGAGCCACAGCAATGTGGTTGACTCTCAACTGCCCTCGAGCAACTAGGGATGGGCAGTAAATGCTGGCCCAGCCAGCGACGCCCATGTCCCAGGAATGAAAAAAAAATTCAACATAGCACAAGGAAGTATGAGTATACATTCTAGATCAAACTGCTTTACAGAGAGATTGGTAAATATGTGCTCAGTACTGTCTGCAAGATTATAGATCTGGGAATGTTAGTGAGAGAGGGAATTAGACAGTATCTGACAGAGAGTGTGCAAAGAGTACAGTAAGAAGTCTCACAACACCAGGTTAAAGTTTACTGGAGGTATTAAAACTTAAAGAAAGAGGTCTACTCACCTGATGGAGCAGCGCTCCGAAAGCTCGTGATTCCAAATAAACCTGTTGGACTTTAACCTGGTGTTGTGACTTTTCACTGTGCCCACCCCAGTCCAACGCCGGCATCTCCACATCGTGTGCAATGAGTATGAGTGATCCACTCGTGCATACTGGTTTTCATGTTGTCTGCAGTGGCCCCTTTGGTTCTAAACCTTCCTAAGAGACACAATGCAAACGTAACAACTTGCTTTTCACTTTTCCAGGTCGGTTGATATCAGCCCTACTCGCCTGCACAGTTTAGCACAGCACTTTAGACACAGGAGCTCCAGTTTGGAATCCCAGGGCAAGCTGGTTGTGTCAGAGAACGAAACAGGGAGTCCAGACTTCTACACCCCAAGGACTCGTAGTAGTAACGGCTCTGACCCTTTAGACGACTGCTCCTCTTGCACCAGCCACTCCAGTTCGGAACACTACTACCCCGCTCACATGCATGCCAACTACTCCACACTGGCCGAGGACTCGCCGTCCAAGGCCCGGGAACGGCAGAGGCACCGATCCGCCGGGAATCTCGGTTCCTCCAATTCAGGGAGCATGCCCAACCTGGCAGCTAAGAACGGCACTGGAAACGGCAGTGGGTTTTACCTCCACAGCCAGAGCCAGCCTTCCTCCCAGTACAGGATTAAGGAATATCCCCTGTACATTGAGGGGAGTCCGACACCGGTGGTGGTACGCAGTTTGGAAAATGACCAAGAGGGACATTACAGTGTGAAAGCACAATTTAAAACCTCGAACTCCTATACTGCAGGCGGGATCTATAAGGATACTTGGCATGGCGATGACATTGATTCAGTAAAGCTGACGCCATCACGTTCTCAAATTGTTAGGACTCCTTCCCTTGTTAAAGATAATGCTGAGAGGAGTACAAACAGAACTGCATTGTCGGACGAACTACGGTCATGGTATGAAAGATCTTCAGCCACACTAAAGGACCACAATAGACTCTCTCATACAAGCTCTGACTCATCGGACAGGAGTTCCCCGTACAGCACAGCTCACAGCGCCTTCATGGCTCACAGTCGGATAACCCGTATGCCTCAACCATCCAAAGCAACATCAGCTGCTTCAGGTAAAACTTCCGTTCTCTATCCACGCTTTTGCTGAGTGAACAGGTGAGCAGTTGGAAGCTCTTTCCCAGGGGCGGATATGACAGTTACAAGGGGGGCACAAGTTCAAGGTAAGGGGGGGAAAGGTTCAGTGGACATGTGCGGGGGAAGTTTTTCACACAGAGGGTGGTGGGGGCCTGGAATGCACTGCCAAGTGGTTGAGGCAGACACGTTAGTGACATTTGAGACTTATCTGGATAGGCACATGAACAAACGGGGGATAGAGGAATATAAGCGGTTGGTTTAGATAGGTAACCGTGGTCGGTGCAGGCTTGGAGGGCTGAAGGGCCCGTTCCTGTGCTGTACTGTTCTTACTTCTTTGTATTTACAGCAAGGAAACAGGCTGTCCAATCCAGCTGCCCCATGGGAGTATTTATGCTCCATAAGACCCTCCTCCCACCCCTCTTCAACGCACCGGGTCGGCAAATCCTTTTATTCCCTCCTCCCTCCTGTGTTTTCGTTGGATGGAATTCTCCAGCCACTCACACCAGCGGGATTCCCTGCTCTCGCTGTAGCCAAATCCTCCTGGCAGCAGTGATGGAGTGTGAACGGCTGGAGAATTCCAGCTGTAGCCTCGCCTTGAATACACCTATCCCACTCGCCTGAATTCCTCCTGTGATGGCAAGTTCCACATCGAACTGCTTTTATTTTTATCGTTCAAAATATTATATTCCAGTGCCCTTTTGCACAGTAAATGGAATTGGGAAGAAAGGCCAATGAAACATTGGCACTGCGAGAGTTATTGATTGTCCATTGGCAGGATGTTATATATATATGTCTGTGTGAAATCCAGCTGACAGATATTATTGTCTAAACACAGACTTAATGAGTGTCAGACGAGGATCAGTTTGTGTCACTTTGATTTCTGAGGCTAAAGATTCTGTGTTCAAGCCCCAGGCCAGGTTAACACAGTAGTGAAGGAGAGCTGCAGTGTCAGAGATACTGTCTCTCAAATGAGATGTTAGGCAGAGGGACTGTCTGCTCTGCTGGCTTCATGTAAATGATCCCACGGCACCATTTCGAAGAGGAGGGATGTTATCCCCAGTGTCTTGGCCAATGTTTATCCCTCAATCAACGTCATACAAACAGAAGATCTGGTCCTTATCACGTTACTGATTGTGGGAACTCATTTCGTTTCCTGTAATTACAACTGCAATAACATTTTAATCGTACTTCATAACATCATAAAATCCCTGCAGTGCAGACGGAGTCCAAACAGCCCATCGAGCCTGTACCCATTCAGAATCTTACCCAGGCCCGCACCCCCAACCCCTGCCGGCCCAATCCCTGTAACCCCTAGTCCACCTTACCTATACAGCTTTGGACGCTAGGAGACAATTTAGCACGGCCAACCACCTAACCCGCACATCTTTGAACTGTGGGAGGAAACCGGAGCACGCAGAGGAAACCCACACAGACATGGGGAGAATGTACAAACTCCGCACAGGCAGTGACCCAAGGCTGGAATCGAACCTGCATCGTGCTAACCACCATGTCGCACATACTTCATTGGCTGTAAGACACATTGAGACATTCTGAGATTGTGAAAGGCGCTCTTTCTTCAGGTTTTAATATCTCCAGTAAAGCAATGGTGGAAGTACTGGATACCAATGCTTGAGGCATTGGTATGAAGATATTTTCCAGTGTAACTTTCAGCCTTTTATAGAATCATAGATTCACTACAGTGCAGAAGGAGGCCATTCGGCCCATTGAGTCTGCACCGACAACAATCCCACCCAGGCCCTATCCCCCTAACACCACCTATTTACCCCACTAATCCTCCTTACACTAAGGGGCCATTTAGCATGGCCAAACAACCTAACCCGCACATCTTTGGACAGTGGGACAGTATGTCAAAAGTGACTGTTTATTCCAACGTAACATAAGTGACAGATTTTTGTCGTTTTATTGTACATTCTGGGCAGTGGCCGCTGAGATAATGAGGTACCCAGCGCAAATGCACGATGAAGCATTAACTGTCATCGAGATTTATTGAAAGATGCAATGTGAGGCACTCGTCATTGGGGACAGGAAGATGATGAGTCCACAAGAGGGGAAGCCTCTCAGTCCTGCCACCTTGACTGAACTTTACTTTTTGAGTTCATGTTGTACAGAGATTCTGAGGAGGATTTCCACTTACTGCACAATTCCTTTGGCCAGTTTGCTGTGCTTTAACTCAAGCCAAATGGCCATCAGCAAACAAATAGTAAAGATATTGCTGAAAAAAGAGACATGCTGTCGAAGCTTTTCCTTTTGCACTTATCAGGACAGGTTCACAAAAATACCAATTGCAAAGGGAACAACAATTCATACTGAATGAAAAGAGAGTTCTGATTGGTCGACAAGTGGATTCTGATTGGTAAAGGTGTTGTCATGCAGAATGCACCAGTGAACAGTTAACTGCCAAGCTTTTGTTCAAATTCAAATTAGGCCAGTCAATCTGATTGGTCAAGGCATTGCCATCAGGAATGAACCAGGGAATGGCTGTCCTCCAAGCTTTTGTTTATTTTAGAAATGCACAACATGTGGACATGCTCCTTCTGTCTACAAAGGGTAGGACCCTGTGTGTGAATATATGTAACCTCCAGCATGCTCACGTGAACCACATTGTGAACCGACTAGTAATCTCAAACTGTTTTCGGTGTAGTTCTTAACACAATCAGGATTGTTTAGCAAGCGCTGTCCAATCATGGAATCACACCTAATTTTGGGCCCTTGCATTTTAATTTTGCAAGCTCGGGCTGGTTGGGTGCGGTCAGTATTTTGCTTGCTGCAAACAGCCAAAGGGATGTGCCGTTTAATACAAATCCTCTAGAAGTGGTTGTGATGCAGAGGATTCGGATTCAGACATTTAACACTTGAACACTTTTTCTGAGGGTAAATGTTCCCCATTTGAGTGTGTTCACTCAGCCTTCATTTTACCAGCAAGTGAGGAACTCTTAGCCACACACCACAACAAACCCCACCCTTGCGATTTCTATCCCAAGGCCACTGAGAATACCACTAATCTATTCTGAGGATTTCCACTTCCCGTCCATCGGCAATTTCTCCAGTAAACCATCAGGAATTTCAACGATTAAACAAACGAACCTTCTGTTCCGTCATCAGGATGGAACCTCTTTTACATGCGAGCCTTAAAAGTGAGTTTCAAGTATTTGAGATGTTGTTTTCAGACAGGAACCATCCCTAACTCGAAGTAAACAGGAAGCAGTTTGCTTATTTCGTTGAACCACCCTGAAAATAAGAAAGTGCACTCAGCAAGATTTAACTTTATTACATTCCTGCAAAGCAGTTGTATAAATTCCAGTCAGATTGTTCGATCTGAATTCGTATCTCTAACCGATTCTGCCACATTTGCTCCCTCTCTATTCCAATGTCTCGTAACACCGCTTGCATCGGAAATCTTCTCCACGAACGATTCCCTTTGCCTGAATCCACAATCTCACCAGCAATATGTTCCCCCTAATTTCCCTCTGTCCTTGAAGCACATTAGCCTGCTTGTTGCCTGCACTGGTACATCCTGGATTACTGCGGAGTCACGCACATGCACGTCTTAGAGTGAATGTTGCTCCCAAGTGTCTTTTCAATAACTAGTCATGGGCCTGTATCCATTGGAGGTTAGAAACATGAGTGGTGATCTTGTTGATAATTTTAAGTTTTTTTTGTTTTGATTTGATTTATTATTGTCACATGTGTTGGGATACAGTGAAAAGTATTGTTTCTTGTACCCTATACAGACAAAGCATACCGTTCATAGAGTACATAGGGGAGAAGGAAAGGAGAGAGTGCAGGATATGATGTTACAGTCATAGCTAGGGTGTAGAGAAAGATCAACTTAATGCAAGGTAGGTCCTTTCAAAGGTCTGATGGCAGCAGGGAAGAAGTTGTTCTTGAGTCGGTTGGTACGTGACCTCAGACTTTTGTATCTTTTTCCTGGCGGAAGAAAGCAGAAGAAGGTATGTCCGGGGTGCGCGGGGGTCCTTGATTATACTGGCTGCTTTTCCAAGGCAACGGAAAGTGTAGATGGAGTCAACAGTTGGGAGGTTGGTTTGTGTGACGGACTGGACTTCGTTCAGGACCCTTGTAAATCCTCAGGGGGCTTAACAGGCTCGATACTGGGAGGATGTTTCCACTTGTGGGGGAGGCTAAGACCGGTGGGGGGGGGGGGGGGGCGGGGGGTGGCAGGTGGGGGGCACATTTTAAGAATAAGGCGTCTCCTAGTAAAGACTGAGATGAAGAGAAATTTTATCTCAAGACGGTCATTAGCATGTAGGATTCTCTTCCCCAAAGGTCAGTGGAGGCTGCCTCTTTGAATTTGTTCAAGGCAGAGTTAGACAGATTTTTGTTAGACAAGGGAGTCGAGGGTTATGAGCAGGCAGACAGGAAAATGGGAGCTGAGACCACAATCAAGTCAACCGTGATCTTATTGAATGGTGGAGCAGGCTTGAAGAGCTGAGCAGCCTATTCCTGCTCCTGAATCCTCTGTTGATATTTAGCTTTATCGTTTTGTGTAACAAGAAAAGAAAAACTCAAATTTCTTTAACGCCTTTATCTTTCCTTAAATAAGGAGACTGTGCACAATACTCCAGATGTGGCCTCACTAATGCCCTGTACAACTGAAGTGTAACTTCCTTACTTCTGTAATCAATTCCCCTCACAATAAACAGTAGCATTCTATTAGCTTTTCTAATTGCTTGCTGTACCTGCATACTACCCTTTTGTGATTCATGCACCAGGACACCCAGATCCCTCTGCACCTCAGAGCTTTGCAATCTCTCACCATTTAGATAACAACCTTTTTTATTCTTTCTGCCAAAATGGACAATTCACATTTGCCCACATTATGTTCCATTTGCCAGAGTTTTGCCCACTCACCTAACCTATCTGTGTCCCTTTGGAGCCTCCTAATGTCCGCTTCACAACTTACTTTCTGACCTATCTCTGTGTTATCAGCAAATTTAGCAACCGTACCTTCAGTCCCTTCATCCAAGTCATTTATATGCATTGTAAAAAGTTAAGACCGCCCACACTCCACTTGTCACATCCTTTAACCAGAAAAAAGACCCATTTATGCCAATTCTCTCCTTCCTATTAGCTAGTCAATCTTCTATCCATGCCAATGTGTTGCCTCTTACACCATGAGCTTTTATTTTCTACATTTATTGCCCATTTCTAGTTTCCCTTGAGAAGGTGGTGAACCGCCTTCTCGAACCGCTGCAGTCCCTAAGGTGTAGGTACACCCACAGTGCTGTTAGGGAGGGAATTCCAAGACTTAGACCCAGTGACAGTGAAGGAACGTTGATATATTTCCAAGTCAGGATGGTGAGTGGCTTGGAGGGGAACCTCCAGTTGGTGATGTTCCCAAGTATCTGCTGCTCTTGTCCTTCTAGATGGTAGTGGTTGTGGGTTTGGAAGGTGCTGCCTAAGGAGCTTTGGTGAGTTCCTGCACTGCATCTTGTAGATGGTACACACTGCTGCCACTGTTCGTTGGCGATGGAGGGAGTGAATGTTTGTAGGTGTAGCGGGCTGCTTTGTCCTGGATGGTGTCAAACTTCTTGAGTGTTGTTGGAGTTGTACTCATCCAGGCAAGCGGGAAGTATTCCATCACATTCCTAACTTGTGCCTTGTAGATGGTAGATAGGTTTTGGGGAGTCAGGAAGTGAGTTACTCTCCGCTGGATTCCTAGCCTTGACCTGCTCTGGGAGCCACAGTATTTATATGGCTAGTCCAGTTCAGTTTCTGGTCAATGGTAACCCCAAGGATGTTGATAGTGGGGACTCAGTGATGGTAATGTCATTGAATGCCGAGGAGCGATGGTTAGACCTTCTCTTGTTGGAGATGCTCATTGACTGGCATTGTGGCCCAAATGTCACTTGTCAGCACAGAGAGAATGTGAATTTATGGGGTGATTTTGAGCCTGAACTTTCCATCCGTGCTCAAAATCCGGAAAGCAGGGTTCGCGGCAGCGAGTGTCTGAGTTCCGATCTTTCAGGCCCCTTGCCAACAGAGTGGCAGAAAACACACCACGGGGGCCCAGGAAGCGCAGGTTAATACATTAGCGTGTCATTAGCCAGCACTCTGTCCAGAACTTCCCACCCTCACTGGATTCTGCAGGCACCAACGCCATTCACAACCGGTTCACCTGGACATGAACCTGTCATGGGTCATCCCTGGGGGCGTAAAGGCGCGCATTGCCAACCAGTGGCCTGGCCAACCAGTGGCCCGGCAATTCCCCGGCACTGTTCCTTGGCACAGATTGGCACTGCCAGGTTGGCACCATACCCGTGCTGCCTATGATTGTGGGGGGGAGGGGCCAATGATCGGGGAGAGGAGTGCTGACTCTGATCGGGGGCGGGGAGGGGAGAACCTGAGACTTCCGTGGTGGACTGGGTGGGGCAGCTTTGTGCCATTCCTGATTGGGTGCCTTTTAATGATGGCGCCCAATCTCTGAGCAGCAGCATTTTGCTGGCATTTAGACCCCGCCCGCCCCGCGTGACAGTGTGAAGCACACCCACTTGATTTTATCAGGCAGTGCGGTAAGATCTGGTGAGAAAACTGGCGTGTTTCTCATTGGTTTTCTTACCATAGAATCATACAATCCTACAGTGCAGAAAGAGGCCATTCGGCCCATCAAGTCTGCACTGACCACAATCCCACCCTGGCCCTATCCCCATAACACCATGCATTTACCCTAGCTAGTCCCCCTGACACTAGGGTCAATTTAGCACGGCCAATCCACCTAACCCGCACATCTTTGGAGTGTGGGAGGAAACCGGAGCACCTGGAGGAAACCCACACAGACACGGGGAGAATATGCAAACTCCACACAGACAGTCACCCAAGCCGGGAATCGAACCCAGGTCCCTGACGCTGTGAGGCAGCAGTGCTAACCACTGTGCTGCCCACAGCAATAAAAAGCAAGTACAAAAGAGCGGCTCAGCAAACTTACATTTCCCCAAATCCACGCACTAACCCCTAAAGACCGATGGTGTTGATGTTCAGTGTGAAGCAGAAACAAAAGCACAGCTTGGAAACTGCAACTTCTCTTGATTTCGATTTTAAGAAAATATCACTTGATCCACAAAACTCATTTCCCCCACAGCCGCATCCTGCAGTCTCTCCAAGACTCTATTCAACAGATTTTAATTTCCTGAAGGAAGTGATTCACAATGGCCAAAACTTCCTAAGGAGATTTTAAAAAACGGTGACATTCCCTTCCGACCAGCAAGATAATCCAGCAAACCCGCACAATCTCAGTCCAATAATGGAAATTAGGCAACACAGCCCAGTCACATTGCACAAACGACATTACTGATTCAAAAATCTGTGAATTATTTGTCATTGGTGTATTTTATCCTCATTTCTCCCAAATATTCTGCATGATAGTGTGGGTTGTACCAATAGCAGCTTAGATTTATAAAGTATCTCTAATGGAATGAAACGTCCACAAGAGTGTTAAAAAAGCAAAATTTATGGAGCTGTTTGGACCAATGACCAAAAGCTTGGTCAAAAGGGGTAGACTTTAAGAAGTGCATGAGGATGGAGAGGTGGGAAGGTTGAAGGAGAGAATTCCAGAGCTTGTAGCCTTGGCAATTGAAGGTGCACCTACCACTCATGGAGGGAAATATTAGCTGGCCAGAGTGAGATGATTGCAGATATCTCCGAGAGTTTTGGGGTTGGAGGAGATTACAGAAATACGGTGGGGCAATTCCATTGATGAGCTTTTTTTAAATTTGTTCATGGGAAGTGGGCGTCGCCGACTGGGCCAGCATTTATTGCCCATCCCTGAGGGCACTTTAAGAGCCAAACACATTGCTGTGGCTCTGTAGGCCAGACCAGGTAAGGACGGCAGATTTCCTTCCCTAAAGGACATTAGTGAACCAGATGGGTTTTTCCGACAATCAACAGTGGTTTCATGGTCATCAGTAGATTCTTAATTCTGGATATTTTTTATTGAATTCAAATTCCACCACCTGCTGTGGCGGGATTCGAACCCGGGTCCCCAGAACATTAGCTGAGTTTCTGGATTAATAGTTTAGCATTAATACTACTAGGCCATCGCCTCCCAGCAACTTTCACCGCATGAGCTGCTGTCAGACAGGAAGGGGGTTCTTTTGCGGAGTTCCCACTGACCATTGGAAACACTCCGTCCCAACATGGTAGCCCCTTTAAATTGCACCCTTAGCCTCTCAAACCCAGCCCTTCAACCCCCGTCTGCCTCCTTTGCCCTGCTCTCCCAGCCAGGCCCATCCAAAATGCCAGACTTACCTCTAGTCCAGGCTCCAGTGCCGGAATTTTAGTGAGGTGGGCAAGGCTCGCAGAACGGCATTCTCTGTTGGCCTCGGGTGGGATCTTACGAGCCTCGGGCAGGCAAGGCGCAGGACTCCTCTTCCTCAGGGACTTCATTGCAGTCCCAGCACTGGCCACTGCTTGACCCTGGTGCTATAGAGACTATGGAGCAGCTGACCAATCAGTGCAGCCAACAGCTCCTGAGGGCGGGGATTTCTGGGATGGGGTAGAGTGGGGGGGAGGGTAGGGTGGGGTTGGGGGTAGAGTGGGGGTGGGGTTGGGGGAAGGGTAGGGTGGGGGAAGGGTAGGGTGGGGGGTAGGGTGGGGTGGGGTTGGGGAGAGGGTAGGGTTGGGGTGAGGGTAGGGTTGGGGGAGGGTAGGGTGGGGGTGAGGGTAGGGTTGGGGTGAGGGTAGGGTGGGGGAGGGTAGGGTGGGGGTGAGGGTAGGGTTGGGGGGAGGGTAGGGTGGGGGTGAGGGTGGGGTTGGGGGTAGGGTGGGGTTGGGGGAAGGGTAGGGTGGGGGAAGGGTAGGGTGGGGGTGAGGGTAGGGTGGGGTTGGGGGAAGGGTAGGGTTGGGGTGAGGGTAGGATTGGGGTGAGGGTAGGGTGAGGGTAGGGTGGAGGTGAGGGTAGGGTGGAGTTGGGGGAAGGGTAGGGTAGGGTGGGGGTAGGGTAGGGTGAGGGTAGGGTTGGGGTGAGGGTAGGGTGGGGGTGAGGGTAGGGTGGGTGTGGGTGGGTGGGTGGAAGGAGAGCTGAGGGGGACGGTAAACAATACAGCACCCTGTGAAATCCAGCCCTCGTTTCATGCCTTTAGATCTAACGCATTCTAACACATTCCTGACTGACCTCCTACAACCTTCCCTCTGGAAACTGGTGGCCATCCAACGCTCTGCTGTCTGTGCCTTAACCCACAGCAAGTCCTGTTCCCCTGTCACCGCTGTGCTTGCTGACTGCCTCTCGGTTAAACAGTGCCTTGGTTTTACATGCTTTCATGGCGGTGGCATAGGGGTTTGCAGGGTAAATATGTGGGGTTATGGGGATAGGGCTTGGGTAAGATGCTGTGTCAGAGGGTCAGAGTTGATGGGCTGAGTGGTCTCCTTCTGCACTGTGACCATTCTAGGATTCTTTTGACGGTTCTAGACGGGACTTACACACAACCATTGGCAGTGGGTTTACACATGAACTGACCATATTATTTATGTTGGGTCAGCGCTGAAAACACAACCCAAGCCGGAAATGGTGCAGTGATTATTTGGCACCATTGTGTTCACTGCGAGGAAGGAATGTGAGAAATGACCAGACATTCCACAGTCCCGACAAGGTTAAAGTGCTGTTTCCTGTATGAAAAGCAATGCCCCTATCGGAGCTTTGTTAGAGGCAGCAATCAATCTTAACAAAGCGTGTCACGTAATTAATCCAAGGATACTGAGTCACTGAATCCAAACTGAGCACCTGTCCGGTTTGTACAGCACTCTTAGGTGGATTTTAAATCCCATGTTCTGTTATGTTTTCCACCCTGTTGAATATTGGCAAAAATATCATTGAGAGCATAAAACAAGGAAAACGGTGTTTTAATCAGCAGAATGCCCTGTTGAATTTAGCAGCAGTAGACACACTCTGTTTGCAATAATATTTTTCAATAATAGACCTTGCTGGTCAACATTTTATCAAAGTTGCCTGGCGGCAAGTTAGCAGAGAAGTCAATTCAACTTGTCAAATCAAAATGGTGAGCGCGTTACTTTCACATTTTTAAAAATGTAACCTGTGTATTTTTTTCTCTCTCAGTTATCTGTAACATAGGAACAGGAAGAGGCCATTTAGCCCCAGGGCCTGATCCCACCATTCATTAGAATCATGGCTGATTTGGAATAAAATGTTAGTCCCATTAACAATGACCGTGATCAGATCACTGTAAAAAAAAACTATATCTGTGTCTTGTCCTTCAGGAGAGGAAAGCTGCCAACCTTACCCAGCTTGGCCTATGTGTGACACAGTAAGAAGTTTAACAACACCAGGTTAAAGTCCAACAGGTTTATTTGGTAGTAAAAAGTGTGGCTTTTGCTACCAAATAAACCTGTTGGACTTTAACTTGGTGTTGTTAAACTTCTTACTGTGTTCACCCCAGTCCAATGCCGGCATCTCCACATCATGACTATGTGTGACATCCAGACCCACATCAGTGTGCTTGACGCTCCTATGCCCTTTGCACTGGCCAGGAAAGTCACTCAGTTGTATCAAACCCTACAGAAAAAAAGCACTGTGGATGTACCTAAGCCAGATGGATCGCAGCAGTTCAAGAAGGCAGCTCACCACCGTCAGAGATGGGCCCTTGTCAGAAACACTCATCCCATGAACAATATTTTTAAAAATTGTGATGTAAATCCATATATTCACCTTCCCCCCCCCCATCCCTGAATACATCTGGACAATAAAAATCCAATAACCCCAGATTTAAAATTAACAGGTTGTGTATGTTTTTGAGAAAGGATTAATTAACCTGCCTCAAATTGCGATGCTGAGCAGTTAAAGAACATCGTGATGTGAGAATTAGGAACAGGAGGAGGGCGGCACGGTAGCACAGTGGTTAGCACTGCTGCTTCACAGCTCCAGGGACCTGGGTTCGATTCCCGGCTTGGGTCACTGTCTGCGTGGAGTTTGCACATTCTCCTCGTGTCTGCGTGGGTTTCCTCCGGGTGCTCCGGTTTCCTCCCACATTCCAAAGATGTGCGGGTTAGGTTGATTGGCCATGCTTAAATTGCCCCTTAGTGTCCTGAGATGTGTAGGTTAGAGGGATTAGTGGGTAAAATATATAGGGATATGGGGGTAGGGCCTGGGTGGGATTGTGGTCGGTGCAAACTCGATGGGCCGACTGGCCTCTTTCTGTACTGTAGGGTTTCTATGATTTCTATGATTGCATTTCAAACATGAACCAAAAATGCTGGAAAATCTCATCAGGTCTGACAGCATCTGTGGGGAGAGAATAGAGCTAATGTTTGGAGTCAGCTCTGATGAAGGGTCATCCAGACTCAAAACGTTGGCTCTATTCCATCTCCACAGATGCTGTCAGACCTGTTGGGATTTTCCAGCATTTTCTGTTTTTGTTTCAGATTCCAGCATCCGCAGTATTTTGTTTTTATCTCAGGGATTTAATTTGTTCTGCATATGGGCAAACGATTCGTAAATATTCGATTAGTAAAAGCGCAAGATGCTACCCTAGAATTTTATCTGTTTAACAACTATCGAAGTATTCTCTGTATATCATGAAGAATAATAAATGTCTGGTGGACAATTACTCTCCTTGTAGTCGGAGGCTTGGTCTGACCTTGCTGAAGGGTGCAGTGGATTGAGTTGCTGTGGTGTACTTACCACCATGTCTCTAATTGTCTGTGGCTTGTTTAAGAGGTCAGCAGCCAGTAGGTATCTGGGTTATGATTCACATGAATTTATTCAGAGAATCATAACCCTGTTGCTGCATCCTACTGCTGCACATTGGCACCACTTGGAACTGTTGTAGAGTTCCAAGTGGTGCCAATGTGCAGCAGTAGGATGTGTTGCTAATCTCAGTGGTGCGAGTCGCAGACCAGTCACCGAGCACCTCTTCATTAGAATGGAAAGTATCACCTCTCATAGAATCAATCATACAATCCCTACAGTGCAGAAGGAGGCCATTCGACCCATCGCCTCTGTGCCGACTCTCTGACAGAGTATCTGACCCAGGCCCTCTCCCCCACCCTATCCCCGGATCCTTCTTGCACCACCCATACATGGATTACACATTCCCACAGTGCGGTTTGTGGGAGCTTGCTATGTGCTGATTGGCTGCCATGTTTCCTACAGTGCCATAGCGACGACACTTCAGAAAGTCTACGATTGGCTGTAAAGCAGGCTGATGTATTGAGGGTGCAAAAGGTGCGATAAAAATGCCAAGTCTTTCCTTTTTCTGATTAGTTTCTTTGTCCATCCTCTCAATGAGTGTGACAGGAACACAAATCCTAAAGACAGGATAATCCATGAACGAAGCATGTTTTATAGTGGCACAGTGGTTAGCACTGCTGCCTCACAGCGCCAGGGACCCAGGTTCGATTCCTGGCTTGGGTCATTGTCTATGCGGAGTCTGCACGTTCTCCCTGTGTCTGCATGGATTTCCTCCGGGTGCTCCAGTTTCCTCCCACAGTCCGAAAGGCGTGCATTGGACATGCTGAATTCTCCCTCAGTGTACCCAAACAGGCATCAGAGTGTGGCAACTGGGGGATTTTCACAGTAAATTAATTAAAGTGTTAATGTAAGCCTAATTGTGACAATAACTTTAACAGACCTTACTATACAGTGTAGAAGGAGACCATTCGGCCCATTGAGTCTGGACAAACTCTCTGAAAGAGCATCTTACCCAAACCCTATCCCTGTAACCCCACACATTTACCTCACTAATCCCCCTAACTGAAGCCCTACTTGTGGCACTAATAAATAAACTTTAAAAACTTAAAACTTTGTGGGCAATAAGAGCCACACAGGAGATAATTAATTGTTTGTGGATATGTAATTGATAATTGATCACATTGTTGGACAACAGAGAGGAAACAAGACATCAAAAAAAATTTCAGCAAGTCTTTAGAATCTCTGAATAAAAATGTACAACACCAAAAACAGGAAACCAAAACAAAAAAAGACAGGAAGAAATTACATTTCAGTCGCAGAAATAGTTCCAAATATTCCCGAGAAGTGAGGACCATTTTCCAGGAAAAGGGTGTCTGATACTCAGTTTAACCCCAGCCCATCACTAAATGATCTCACTCAAAACAATGGCGTTGTGTTTGGAAAAGCGTTCCTGCAGGGTAGTTTGTATGTTCCTTTGTGTGGTTAATGCCAAACCAACTGTCATAATCCTAAAAATATTCCATTTTCTGTCTCCAGCGTGGTTACCCTTCGCATTGTTGCGTTCCAGTGACTCATGCCCGACCTTCATTGTGTCCTTTATCCTTTGCAGCCGCCTCACCTCGTAGTAAAAGGAGCACAACGCAGTCTGCCGAATTGATAGCTTCCTCTCCATCGAGCAGTCCCCACCACATTGCGTCCTGGCAGAGTGGGTGAGTCATGCGGTCGGGGGGGGGGGGCGGAGGTTGGTGGTGGGATGGGAGGGTGTGCAGGGGGGGGGCAATGAGGCGGGGGGGGGGGGGAGGGGGACGGGACACACAAAGCTTATTGTCTTTGTTCATTATCAAAGCTTCCACTCATAGAACACAAAACTGCCCACACCCAGATCCCCACAGCATGGTTTAAAGAGCAATTTGATCACGAAAGAGATCTGACTTTCTAAAGCCATCACATCAAAGCTGTTCAGCCCACAGATCTTTCTGTAACAGTTTGCTAACTCTGCAGTTGCTGACAGGAGAGCTGATGTTGCACAGTCACAGCTCTCCGACAATGCTCCTTCATGAGAGCTGACACTGGCGATAAAGTTGCTTAACGTTTAGTTTGCTGTGTTTAATTGTGGGGTGAAGGGCTAAGACTGTCAGATTATTAACCACTCTGGAACTGCTACATTTGCGTAATGCTGCTTGACAGAATTAAATGCTGGAAAGTGAAAACTGAAGACATTGGAAATGCACAATCTCAGTCAGTGTCTGATAGAAAGATGCATGTCTGTTACACTGAGCTTGATCCAATCATCACACAGGCTCCCTCCCACTTATAATCATAGAATCCCTACAGTGCAGAAGGTGGCCATTCAGCCCACCGAGTTTGCACCGACCCAGGCTTAACCCATAACCCCATGTATTTACTCCACTAATCTCTCTAACCTATACATCTTTGGATACTAATGGGCAATTTAGCATGACCAATCCACCTAACCAGCACATCTTCGGACGGTGGGAGGAAACCGGAGCACCCGAAGGAAACCCACGCAGACATGGGGAGAATGTGCAGACTCCACACAGACAGTGACCCACGGCCAGAATTGAACCCAAATCCCTGGCGCTGTGAGGCAGCAGTGTTAACCACTGTGCTGATTAAAATAAGACTTTTTTGAACCCTAAACCAACCCAGGAGGAAGAAGACATCCAGAGATATCCCTCTCAAATTCTCACAGAGATCACAGAGACCATGAGGTCCAGATCTTTAGGTCCCACCTATCTTTTGGCAGGTTGCGAATGAGATGGGACCATTTGTCAGAAAGGCTAGCTTTGGGTTCCTCCTCCATAGACTGACAAAGCTGCTGTACATTTCCGGTGTTTTCTAGTTTTACATTGCCTCCATTTTCTGTGTTATTCTCATCCCCAGAGTTTAAACACTTTTACATTTCCGCGGCTCTTGGTTTCTCTTTCTCCTGCGGTTCCTAAAGCCTTTTAAATAAGTAGCACATTAAAAATTTATTTTCTCTGTATGAACGGAGTGTAATAACTTTTTTTAAACAATGCAGAACAGGTGAATTTTATTTTGGGGACAGTTAAAACAACCAATATTTTAAGTTGCAAAGTTCATTTTCTAAATGTTGCTAAATTGCAATGAAGAAAAACTGCCCTTATAAATAAAATTCTTATTACATTTAAAGTGTTTCGCCTCAGGCTGCTGATCTTCGATGGGATCGGGGGTGAATGGTGCTGTCTTTCCACAATTTCCATCACAGATTAATCCCACATACTTGCTTCTGGATTGTGATGTGATTGTGGAGAGACTGTATTCGGTTAAGTTTGCTCCATACGACACAAACACCAGTCCTCGGGCAGCATGCTTCTGCTTTTTTGCTGTTCTGGAATGGGTCAGCACAGGGCGCAGAAGAGGCGCCCGAAACAATGTCTTCACTTTTCTCACAGGAATGCGTCTGGGGTTGTTTAGACTTTGTGTAACATTGCAGAACTGCTGGCACTATTGACCGCAATGCAAAAATGGGATAAGTGTAAAACAGGTTTCAAAGTCACTATCGTCTGCTTTACACTTTCACATTCTCATTGAAACAACGCTAAACCCTGCTCTCTCCGTGTGATACCAGGTCACGCTGTACGTGCCTCAGTTAAGGATGACATTGTGCTTCAGTGACCAGGCCTTAAATTTAAGTAGTGCCGTCCAACTATCTGCCTCCTGTGTAGATACAAAAATTACCATTCCAGGAAAGAACTTCTGCAGAACTGAGGTTGTTCCCTTTAGAGAAGTGAAGATTCAAAGAAGATTTGATAGAGGCGTTCAAATTCATTAGACAGAGCAGATATAGACAGAGATTTCCATTGGTGGAAAGGTCAAGAACCAGAGACTCAGGGCGGGATTTTCCAGCTGCGCTCGCCCCAAGGCCGGACAATCCCGCCTGAGGTCAACAGACTTTTGCATGGTCCCTGTCCCGCCCGCTACCATTCCCATGGCCAACTAGGTGGGAAAATTCCATCCTAAATGTCAACGTCAAAATGTCCAATGACGCCATTACGCAGCGAGTGGTTAGGATCTGGAATGTACTGGCTGACAGCGTGGGAAAGGCAATCGTGTCTTTCACTGGAAAATTGAATAAACACCTGAAAGGAGAAAAAATTTAGTGAACTACTGAAAAAGGGCACTTGAGTGGGACTGGATAAATCACACTTGTCGAGAGGCGGCATTGGGATGAGGTGCTGTAACCATTCTGTGATTCCATCAGAGAAAGGCTCCAAATCTTGATTTTAACAAATCTGCCTTTGTTTCAATTAAGTCAACTTTTTTGATGATTATGAATAAACAGCAGCCTGGCATGAAGAGAGTGGAAGCGAAATGTCACAATATCTTTTGTCAGATAAGTTTTTGTGGTCTTTGCATTCACTGTTCAATGTCTTCAGAACCTGCATGGAAGTTAAAATCTAAACAGAATGTAAAAGGTCTGACAGTAGCGTAGTTTCAACATTGCAATCCTAATTCTTCACCATTTTAACCGTAACAAAACTTAAATCACCAACAAGTTTCTTACTAACTTCTTAACCACAGATCTAACTAACATTTTCTTCACTTTATTCTTTTTACTAATATTCAGTCTTATCTGCTCCTCTTTTTCACCTGCCTTCCTGTAGAGGTACAACAGAAACAAGCACACCTCATGATGAACAGACTCAATCACCAACTCACCAAAGCTCTGTAAAATAGAGGTACAGTAATAATCAGTGTGACGTCCCTCACTGTCTGTCTATGTGCTGTTTGTGGTATGGTTGTGGTATTTTTAGTTTCTTCCTTATTACTAAAAACAAAGGTCTTTATTGAAATCATGTCTATGTGACAGAAATAAATCACAGTCAGCAATTCAAGTGTTTTATTTCAGGAGAAACTGCACATTTGTAGCCCTTTAGCAAGTAAGTGCATTGTGTGGTTTAGCGTTAGACCACAGAGATTAGAGAATCTCAGCTTCATTTCCCAGTCTGCGCTCGGTCATCCATTGTCTTCTGTCTGGTATTTGAGGTTTTCCAGTTTGCTCGTGGTGGCAGTGCTCCCCTTTGCAATTCACTTCATCCTGGACGAAGCTTTTGGCCATTCGCTGCACAGACTGTTGCCTCAGGCAAGGAAACCGGCGTCCAGCTCTCGGGCCACACCGCTGGCATTTCTCACCAGATAATCCAGCACTCGGTGCAAATAAAAAATGGAAGCACGGCCCATGGAGTCACACTCGTGAGGCAGGGTGGAGAAAAACCAGCAATGTCGGGAATTCCGACATCACGGTTTAAGATGAGGCTGCCCTCACACACACACACACACATGGGCAAACCCCTCTTCCACAGGCATTGGACCCCCTCCACCGCCCCCACGGAGTGTCTCAGAAGGTACCCTCACTCTGGGCTCTGCACCCTGGCACAGCCCCTGGGCTGCCACTGTGATAATGTCAAACCACTTGGGAAAGCACTGGTCAGTGACCTTAACCCTTACCCACATCCTGGGGGTGCAGGAGAATAGTGGATTAGTTACTGGACAAGTCATCTGGAAGTAAGAGTTCAAATTCAACCACAACACCTGGAGAATTAATATCTGGTTAATTAAATAAATCTGGAATAAAAAGCCAGCATCAATATTAGTGACCATGTAATCACTGAATTGTTGTAAACCCCAACTGGTTCCCTTTGGGGAAGGAAGTCTGCCATCCTTACCCTGTCTGACCTACATGTGACTCAGACCCACGGTAATGCTGCCCTCCGAAATGGGCTAGCAAGCCACATAATTTACATCAAAAACAGAATCACAGAATCTTTACAGTGCAGGTGGAGGCCATTCAGCCCATCCAGTCTGCACGGGTTCTCTGAACAAACATTCTACCCAATCCCACTCTCCTGCCTTATCCCTGTATCCTCGCACATTCTTTTCAGATAACAATCCAATTCCCTTTTTGAATATCTGGATCGAACCTGCCTCCACCACCCTCTCAGGAAGTTCTTTCCAGACTCCAAACACCCCTTGGGTGAAAACATTTCTCTCACATCACTCCTGCACCTTTTGCCTATTATTTTGAATCTGTGCCCTCCAGGGCAGGACTTACTCAATTAATGGTTGGGCGTTGGGGAGAGTTACAGAACAAAGAGATCTAGGGGTACAGGTTCATAGCTCCTTGAAAGTGGAGTCACAGGTGGACAGAGTGGTGAAGACGGCATTCGGCATGCTTGGTTTCATCGGTCAGAACATTGAATACAGGAGTTGGGACGTCTTGTTGAAGTTGTACAAGACATTGGTAAGGTCACACTTGGAATACTGTGTACAGTTCTGGTCACTATTATAGAAAGGACATTATTAAACTAGAGAGAGTGCAAAAAAGATTTTACTAGGATGCTACCAGGATTTGATGGTTTGAGTTATAAGGAGAGGCTGGATAGACTGGGACTTTTTTCCCTGGAGCGTAGGAAACTTGGGGGTGAACTTATAGAACATTATAAAATAATGAGGGGCATAGATCAGCTAGACAGTCAATATCTTTTCCCAAAGATAGGGGAGTCTAAAGCGAGAGAGCATAGGTTTAAGATGAGAGGGGAGAGATACAAAAGGGTCCAGAGGGGCAATTTTTTCACGCAGAGGGTGGTGAGTGTCTGGAACGAGCTGCCAGAGGTAGTAGTAGAGGTGGGTACAATTTTGTCTTTTAAAAAATGTTTAGACAGTTACATGGGTAAGATGGGTATAGAGTGATATGGACTAAACACGGGCAGTTGGAAACAGCTAAGTGGTAAAAACTGGGTGGCATGGACAAGTTGGGCCGAAGGGCCTGTTTCCATGCTGTAAACCTCTTTGACTTTAGTTCCTGATGCTGTCTTGAATGGGAACAGTTTCTCACTATTTCCATACCCCTCAGGATCTTGAACAGCTCTATCAGTCTTCTTTTCTCCAAGGAAAACAGTCCCAACCTCTCCAATCTAACCTCACAGCTCCAGTTCTGTATCCCTGGAATAATTCTTGTGAATGTCCTCTGTGATATCTCCAATGCCTTCACAACCATCCTCAAGTATGATGCCTAGAACTGGACGCAATGCTCCAGATGGGGCCTAACTAGTGTCTTATTCAACATGACCTCCTTGCTCTTGTATTCAATGCCCCTATTAATAAAGTCTGTGGTATCTAGGTTTTATTAACTGCACTCTCAACATGCCCTGCCATCTTCAATGATTTATGTGTATGTAAACTGAGGTCCCTCTTTTCCTGAACCTCCTTAAGAGTTTCTCCTTTTATTTTATACGGTCTCTCCACATTATTGCTGCCAAAATGAATCACCTCACATTTCTCTGCATTGAACCTCATCTGCCACATGTCTGCCCAATCATTAATATGTCTATGTCCTTTCGAAGTTCAAGACTATTCTCATCACAGATGACAACATTTCCAATCTGCAAAGTTTCAAATTATGCCCTGAATTCCACAGTCTAGGTCATTAATATCTAGCAGGAAGAGAAAGGGTCTCAGCACTGACCCCTGGGGAACTCCATCACAAACCTTCCTCCAGTCTGAAGAACAACTATTTATCATCACTCTAAAAAAAATGTCAGAGTGCTGTTCCCAGCGGGAAAACCGACGTGTTTCTCTCCAGATCTTACCACTCTGCCGAAAATAAATCAAGGGAGTGTGTTTCACGCTGTCATACAGGAGGCAAGGCTTCAACACACTGGCAAAACCCGGTCGCACAGAGATCAGGGCGCCACCTTTAAAGTGTGCCCCCGAGATCAGAACCTGAGTAAACCTGCACCCCCCCCTCCCAGCCTAGCATGGTGGTCTCAGGGGCTCCCCCAACATCCCTCCTCCCAACCAATCGGAGCCTGCACTTGACTCCCCCAACCCCCTCATCGGACCCTGCTCTCACTATCCCACTGATCAGCAGCCCCCTCCCCCACCCCCTCTATGACTCTATCCCCAGGGTGGCACAGTGGTTAGCACTGCTGCCTCACAGCGCCAGGGACCCAGGTTCAATTCCCGGCTTGGGTCACTGTCTGTGCGGAGCCTGCATGTTCTCCCCGTGTCCGTTTGGATTTCCTCCAGGTGCTCCGGTTTCCGCCCACAGTCCGAAAGACATGCTGGTTAGATGCATTGGCCATGCTAGATTCTCCCTCAGTGTACCCGAACAGGCACCGGAGTGTGGCGACTAGGGGATTTTCACAGTAACTTCATTGCAGTAAGCCTGCCTGTGACACTGATAAATAAACGTAAACTGTAGTTGCCATGAAACACGATGAAAATCTATCTTGGAGTATCTTCACCACAAGGATTGCAGCCGGTCACGAAGGCAGCTCATCAGAACCTTCTCAAGGACACCGCGGGATGGATGGTGAATGCCCACGTCTCATGAATTAATAAAAATAAGCGTTCACACCCAGAAAGCCGAAACTTTCTTTTCATCTTCAATACTGAAAACAACAAAGGGTTGAACCGGTCTTTTTTCCAAAAATAAAAATTAAATGCTTTCTATGACTTATAAGATAATGCGGGGGCTGGATAGGGTGGAGGCGGAGAGATTCTTTCCACTTAGTAAGGAAGTTAAAACTAGAGGACACAGCCTCAAAATAAAGGGGGGTCGGTTTAAGACAGAGTTGAGGAGGAACTTCTTCTCCCAGAGGGTGGTGAATCTCTGGAATTCTCTGCCCACTGAGGTGGTGGAGGCTACCTCGCTGAATATGTTTAAAGCGCGGATGGATGGATTCCTGATCGGTAAGGGAATTAAGGGTTATGGGGATCAGGCGGGTAAGTGGTACTGATCCACATCAGATCAGCCATGATCTTATTGAATGGCAGGGCAGGCTCGAGGGGCTAGATGGCCTACTCCTGCTCCTATTTCTTATGAAATCCTAGTGGATGATGGAAGGTCAGAATTACCCCTTTTGGAGAGCACTAATTTCTTGGTTTGCTGTCGATGAGATGAGTCCAACAGTTTCTCTTCTCTCAGTCTCCTGAGGTGATTCTGCAGCATGATGTTGATGTCATTAAAATGCTTCCTGGAGAGAATCTTCTCCCGCTCGCGGCCTGGTCTGCCTTGCCCCCCCAAAAAACCATTAACAATCAGCCTTGACCAGGTTTGAATGGAGTGATTGTTCTGCTGTTGAAAGTTGCTTGTGTTTGTTACTCTGGCAGAACACTGATAGTCAAACTACCGACACAAAGCCAAGGGTTTTCGACGCCAACTGATGAAAAGTTGGCACATTTTAACTGTGTGTTTGTGCGCAAAGACACTGTCAGTGGGTGCTCATTCACGGCGTGCCACGGGGGTTCACGGTGGAACAGGAGTTAGGGGAATTTTGCAAATTCGCAACTAACCTACCGGTTAAAATTTATGACTCTTCATTTGCTCAGGGAAAGGGAAATTTATGTCTTGATTCCAACCTGCTGTGGAAAAACAATCCTGAAAGGTTTTGCTCCTTGTAATTTTTTCAAACAAAGTGCCTTTGTGTTTGAAATGACAGAATTTCAATTGATTCCCTGTTTTCCCTCCAGCTCAGTTGATAGCTGATATGAGTTCGCTGTACAGCAGAAAACTTGGCTGGATTTACAGTGTTCCAGCTGTTTTATAAGGATGGTACTTACAGGATTTCAAAGCTGCCAGTTAACACAGCTCAGGGGGTTAGGGTTAAGTGTTTCGGCTGCTTTGGACACTTTAGCCTGCCAATCTCAACTGTGATGGATTTGGTCGGTTCCCTGCGCGGGACTGAGCTATCTCACCTTGTGGGGATGAATTCTTCGAAACTCACCCTCAGAACTAGCTTGTCCTGCCAACAGCCATGGGCTGGAATTCTCTGGCCTCGCCCGAGTTTAAAAAAGTTTATTTATTAGTGTCACAAGTAGGCTTACATTAACACTGCAATGAAGTTACTGTGAAAATCCCCTAGTCGCCACACTCCGGCGCCTGTTCGGGTACACTGAGGGAGGATTTAGCACGGCCAATGCACCCTAACCTGCACGTCTTTCGGACTGTGAGAGGAAACCGGAACACCTGAAGGAAACCCACGCAGACACGGGGAGAATGTGCAAACTCCACACAGACAGTGACCCAAGCCAGGAATCGAACCCGGGTCCCTGGCGCAGTGAGGCAGCAGCGCTAACCACTGTGCTACCGTGTTGCGGGGATTCTCCGGTCCCACTGCTGTGAATGAAGTTCTGGGTGAGCACCAAATTCCCTGTTCTCGCTGGCAGCAACGGTGGGGCAAGCGAGAACTGGGAATTTGGCGCTCAGCCAAAACTTCATTCACTGCAGCAGGACTGGAGAATCCCGGCCGCGGGTGAGGTCGGTGAATCCCGGCCGCGGGCGAGGTCGGTGAATCCCGGCTGCGGGTGAGGTCGGTGAATCCCAGCCGCGGGCGAGGTCGGTGAATCCCAGCCGCGGGTGAGGTCGGTGAATCCCGGCCGCGGGCGAGGTCGGTGAATCCCGGCCGCGGGTGAGGTCGGTGAATCCCAGCCGCGGGCGAGGTCGGTGAATCCCAGCCGCGGGTGAGGTCGGTGAATCCCGGCCGCGGGCGAGGTCGGTGAATCCCGGCCGCGGGTGAGGTCGGTGAATCCCAGCCGCGGGCGAGGTCGGTGAATCCCGGCCGCGGGTGAGGTCGGTGAATCCCGGCCGCGGGTGAGGTCGGTGAATCCCAGCCGCGGGCGAAGTGGGGGAATTCCAGCCCTTGTTTTGGGCACACCATGCTTTAGCTATAGAGTGGAGCAGCACAGAGAAGGCCCTTCAGCCCATCGTGTCTACACCAACAATAACTACCACTAAAGTCCCATTTTCCACTTTCTCAGCAGTGACTGGCTTGGTGCCTCAGGAATTTGCAGTTAATAATTCTGACTTTGTGTTCTCTAACCCCCTAAGTAGCAAAATATGAGACTGTCCAATCAGTATGTCGTCACGGTTAGACCATAGCCCGAACCTGGTTCGTTCGGGAGCTTTGCAAGAAGTGGACTCGATTTTAATGAAAGTTAAGAATTGGCTGAATATTAATCCGAAGCATTGCCTGACTTTAGTCTTTTCTCTTTGTAGGCCCTACCAGGACACTTGCTACATGGACTCCCCACTCTATTCCGAATTGGCAGATGTTCAGTGGTACGGAGGTGACAATGCCAAGCCTGGAACTCTTGTCTGACGCCTGACCTCAGATCAAAGTACAAACGCGGACACCCTTCAGTGAGCCCCTCACTGTCCCTTGTCACTGCCTTACTCGACGCACAGTCATTTACCAGCAACCACCGTTCCAGGCACTTCTCACAAAAGAAATCAGTCAGCAGAGCCAGAACGAAGCCTAGTTAAAGTATCGCAGACCGTGTTGTCACTCAGGTAACCACTGGTCAACGTGAATAAGGTCTTTCTGAAAAAAAAATGCAACACTGCTTTTTAAACTGTGAATCGTAGACACCGGACCTCCCGTGCTTGACGGCCGTGTGTATGATTCTTGTTTTATTCCCTTGTGCAAAGTAATACTGAGCGTGAAATAATGAAGAGCTTCAGAATTTAACCCAGCATTACGTTTACTTGAATATTACCAAAGACCAACTAAAAGGTGAAGGAGGAGAATTGGAGGGGAGTTGCCCGCTGGTTACCTGATGAATAAGAAGTTGTCAATCTCTTGTTTCTGGTTCTGGTTCGATGATATGTGAAGGATATTAAAAATGCGGTCTTCCCGTTTTAAAAAAAAACGCTAAGAGTGCAGGCAAGATTGTTTTCCCATCGTAAAAGCAGCACAGTTCTGAAATATTTGTGTGGATGGGGACTGGGTGAGCTGTTCTTGAGGCTCAGACGTGTGGTCTAGTAGCTTGTACTTGAATAAATCCGAAAAAGCACACAGTGAACAGAATCTGTGCGTTTCTCAGCCGCACAGATATTCCATCATGGTACAACGTCAGTCTTAGTTTAAGCTTTGAATCGGCTTGTTAAATCATATATTCTCTTCCAAGGACTTTGGCTGATTTATTGGACAAGGCCTTGGAGAGTTGTCAACCCTTAGAAGGCCTCACAAATTTTTAAAAAAATATTTTCCCATGAAGTACTCATCAGAAATAATTTAGTGGCTGGCACGCAAAGTTCACATAGTCTGCGTGGCGCAGACTTCTCAAGCAAGGTGACAGTTGGAGCAAGACACTGGTCTTGCCAAAAAAATAAAGGGAGTTTTTTTTCCCCTCCCCCCGCCCCACTTTCTGTCCTTCTGAATATTCGATGGTTTCCTGTTGGGAGTCGGGGTGGGCGGGGAAGGGGGGTGGTGGGAGGGAGGGGTTTTGGGAGGGGGGGTGGTTGGGGGTGGGGGGGGGAGGGTGTGGAGGGGATGGGGAGACAGCAGCAACAAGGATGCCTGCTTAGGAAGGCCGCTGAATCAGCTGAAGCCGCTCCATTGTGTGTGGGTCCATGGACAAGAAAGGACCGCTTCAGCAAAGAAAAACCCAGACAGCACTGTTTGTCTTTGAGAGAGGACCAGGAAGGATTCATGTCGAGTTTTAAAAGAGAGGCTAACATTTACAGACGCTACCACGCATTTATTGTGAGGCTGACTTTTTTCTAATCGCAGTTTCAGTTACCATTGTGTAAAATGTTAAAATTCCAATATGTTTTATAAATCAGTATTAGTTTTAGTTTGGGCCTAGCAGAGCAGATTCAGGTGCTACCAAACAAACAGTTACCACTAGAATAGTTGTAGGGTTTTACATCTTTGAATGTCAATAGTTTTATTACAAGTTGTGTAAATTAAAGCAATGTAGTTACAATGAATTCAGTAGATTGCTCCCTGAAAATGGCTGTTGATCTTAAAAGAGCATGAAAAAAAATGTCTTTATTTCTCCCTCCCCCTCCTCTGGTTTCTGTCCCATTTTAATCAAAGAAGACCATGTATGGTGTAGAAGATGCAGAATTGTGAGGTTCTGCTATTAATTTATTCTTTTGTATTAAGAATTTGTATAGTACCTTTACATTTTGCAGAAACAGTGTTGTCAACAATTCCTAAATGAAACATTTTCAAAATAATGAATTTGGTTGTTCTTGAGATTAACAAAATAAATTATTACTGAATGTTACGAGGATTCGACTGTGGCATTTGTCTTGGTGAACAGACTTGTCAAGCACTCTCGGTCGTCGCGCGGTGAGCTGCAAGTGTCGGCGTGCTGTGGTAGCCCATTCACCCCCGAGGCAGAAGGTTCCTAGAACCCCTACAGTGCAGAAGGAGGCCATTCAGCCCATCGAGTCTGTACCGACCACAATCCCACCCAGGCCCTATTCCCGGAACCCCACACATTTAACCTGCTAATCCCCCTGACACTAAGGGGCAATTTAGCATGGCCAATCCACCTAACCCGCACATCTTTGGAGTGTGGGAGGAAACCGGAGCACCCGGAAGAAACCCATGCAGACACGGGGAGAGCGTGCGGACTCCACACAGGCAGTGACCCAAGCCGGGAATCGAACCTGGGTCTCTGGCGCTGTGAGGCAGCAGTGCTAACCACTCTGCCACCCTGTTTTGGGCAGTTGTGAGCTCACCCTGCGCTGGGTGAAAAACGTTGCCATAGCAGACAGCTCATCTTTCTGACAAGACATTCAAAGAAAACTCCTTCGGCCTGTGGACGTGAGAAAAAGATCTCTAGGTGCTGTTTGAAGAAACGCAGGGAAATTCCTCCAATGTCCTGGCCAACATTAATCCCACAAACAAGCAGCAGCAAGACAGATTAATGGGTCATTTATCTCACTGCTGTCTGAGGGGACATGCTCTGGGAAAATTGGCTTGTTGTACTTGACAGTGCAATCCGGGGTAAATGTCAAAAATAAATCACTGGCTGAGAAGCACTTTGAGGCCTCTTGAGGATGTGCCAGGTGCTACATAAATACAAGTCCTCTCAGTCGCGCTGTCATGGTAATTCTGCATAAGTAATTATGAGGGAAGACTGAGGGACATGATCAATGTACCTCTTAGCAGCTGATTTGAAAGCGTCACCACTGGCGTTCTGGGGCCAGAACAACACCTCATCTGTAAAGACTGCATAGAAGGAGGGAGCAGAGGTGAGGGTGAAAATACTTCAGTCACATTACTGTGAAAATAACTGATTTTCAGAAAAGATTTACCACATCTAATATTTTTATTGTTTTTGTTTGAAAGGGGGTTGGCTTTGATATACGAGTAAAACACTGTCCACAGAGAGTTAGATTGGAGGCCTGAGCAATGATTGAAGGGCCTTGGACTTCCTGTGACATGACTGTTCCTGAGCACCCAAACGCCAAGAGTTAAACCATTGTCATGTACCAGAAAACATGTGAAATCACATCTGAAGATCAAACATCACCTGAATCTCATTATTTTGGAAAGACAGTTGTCAGAGAATTGTCTGTAATATATATATATTTTTGGCTCTTACTCGTGCTCCTGGGAATCTAACCCGGTGCTGTCAGTAAATCAGCTTCACACAAGGTTTTACTGTACAAAGAATTTGAAAATGAGAAGTTTAAAGGGTTTTGAGGCCCGCAGCGATGGTGGTTCTGGAAGTTATCTGTCATATATAATTAATAACATACCAATACCTCAGCTTCACTGCATACAGCTGTCAACAATGTGCAATCTGATACAGTTTTCAAGGTAGATTCTTTCCCACTGGATTCTGTAACCTCAATGTTCCACCCTCGAAAGCAACACACACGTGGTGACAAATCAGTGATAATAAAAGATCCAAAGCTGTGACGGAGGAATAGAATGGATAAGTTTTCTGATAAATGTTTCACCTTTGCTCCCCGGCTGAATTTCGTTGAATGTAAGACACCCAAAAGCTGTCGGCGAACATTTAACTTGTAGAACAGAACAACACTGAATAAAAAGGCTCACAGTTGCATCTCGCTTATCACAATCACACAGACTCACAGAATACTTCATAACCTGTCAAGTAATGTTTTTGAATTCATAGAATCCTACCGTGCAGAAGGAGGCTGTTCAGCCCACTGAGTCCGCACCATCTATCCGAAACAACGTCTTACCCAGGCCCTATCCCTGTAACCCCAAGCGTTTACCCCGCTAATTCTCCCTAACCCACACATCCTGGAACACTAACGCTGGAATTCTACCGCCCCGCCTGCCACGGGAATTGGAGCTGGTGAGGGGCGGACAATGGGAAGGTCCGTTGACCACAGGTGATATTTTGTTGTCTCGGGTCAAGCAAGGCCGTAAAATCCCGCCAAAAGAGACATTTTAGCATGGCCAATCCACCTGGCCTGCACATCTTTGGACTGTGGGAGGGAACCGGAGCACCTGGAGGAAACCCACGCAGACACGGGGAGAATGTGCAATCTCCACACAGACAGTGACCTAAGACCAGAATTGAACCCAGATCCCTGGCGCTGTGAGGCAGCAGTGCTAACCACTGTGCCACCGTGCTGCCACCGTGAGTTGGCTATCTGATTGTTCTCTTCTTCATAGTCACATAGCTTAAAGGATAATTGTAAAAATGAGCGGTGGCACAGTGGTTAGCACTGCTGCCTCACAGCGCCAGGGATCCGGGTGCAATTCCAGTCTCGGGACACTGTCTGTGCGGAGTCTGCACATTCTCCCCGTGTCTGCGTGGGTTTCCTCCATGTGCTCTAGTTTCCTCCCACAGTCGATGTGCGGGTTAGGTCAATTGGCCATGCTATATCGACAGTGGGATTAGTTGGGTAGAGATGTGGGGTTGTGGGGCTATGGCCTGGATGGGATTGTTGCTGACTTGATGGGCTGAACGGCCGCCTTCTGCACTGTAGGTATTCTATGATAAAAACGAGACTGAAAATATGAAAATAAAAGCTCCTGTCTTCAAACAGGAGCTTGATCTACACAATGTGTTTGAAGTTACTGAAGTCTGCATGGCAATCAGTATTATCGCTTCTGATCAACACCAAAATGCCTCTTGAGTCTAGGGGTACGTTAAACTACTGCATGCTCAAAAGCATTTCATTCGCAGACAGCAGGTCAGAGTGCTAAATTCATAAAACATTCATCTGCCCAAGTTGTTGCCGACAATGGATTGTATTATCTGCTCCCAGGTGTGCATTGGAGGAAGCCAAGTCTGAGAAGGATCCGTGCACTCCCAATGAGTATTTCCCTCTCCATCTGCAATGTGTGGTGCTTCTTGACAGATGTACCTTTGTTGGACTGAGGTCTGTTATTTCACATGTTTTTGTGCTTTTAATTTTTCTGGCTTAGCAGAAAAAGACAGACAAAGTGGCAAGAACTATCCATCATGAAAGCACTTTGCGCACATACTCTGCCTCTCCAAGACAATTATTCCCTCCACCGCACTACTCTGGTTTTGGTAGCATCCATAAAGGATGCTGTGCATGTCACATATGAATATTATCGATGGCAACCTCAATTATAGAGTCATAGAGATTTACAGCATGGAAACAGGCCCTTCAGCCCAACTTGTCCATGCTGCCCTTTTTTTTAACCACTAAGTCAATCCCAATTGCCCGCGTTTGGCCCATGTCCCTCTATACCCATCTGTCTAACTGCTTTTTAAAAAACAAAATTGTAACCGCCTCTACTACTGCCTCTGGCAGCTCGTTCCAGACACTCACCACCCTCTGGGTGAAAAAATTATCCCTCTGGACCCTTTTGTATCTCTCCCCTCTCACCTTAAACCTATGCCCAGCAAAAAAAGCATTTTTAACAAGAATTGTTTTAAGTTAACAACAAAATATAAAGTAAGCAAATTACTGCGGATGCTGGAAGCTGAAACAAGAATAGAAAATGCTGGAAAATCTCAGCAGATCCAAGATGGCGCCGGAGCAAGGTGACTTCTTGCAAACTGTGCCCAGCATACCTTCTAATTCTATCTTTTACTCTCGTTCTATGCTTCTAAAACTTCATTCTAACTCTTTTATGACTGTAACACTGCATTCTGCACTCTCTCATTTCCTTCTCTATGAACGGTATGCTTTGTATAGCGCACAAGAAACAATACTTTTCACTGTATGTTAATACATGTGACAATAATAAATCAAATCAAATCAGGTCTGACAGCATCTGTGGGGGGAGAATAGAGCCTGCAGGTGGAATTCACCCAAATTGGCTCCAAGTGACCAAGTCAGCGGGAAAACCAGAATCCTTCCCGCTAACATTGGCAGTGACTTCCAAGTGGGATTCACCCACCTTTAGCATGTAAAGATATGTACAACAGGAGGCTAACCTTCACCGAGATTGGAGCACCATTTTGAAAGGGTGCCCCAATCTTCGTGTTGAGAGAGAAGCCGCCTCCCCCTCACCACGGAACTGTGGCCCCCTGCTGACGAGGCAAACACCACATACCTCTCAGGAAAGAGGGGCATCCTCCCCAACCCACCACTAAAACAATGGGTCACCCCACCCCCCTCACCCCACCCCGCACACCAGGCAGGCATGAAGGTGACCCTCCCCCTGCCCCCTCTGACATGCGAACTGTGCACTGCCCATTGGCACCCTGGCACTGAAACCCTGGTCTGGCGTGACCCCAAGAGGGATCAAGGAGGTACGTGCAGTGTGCATGTATGTGCCCTCTGTCGTTGCTAGGCTGCAGAGGGAGGGTCCCCCAAGTGTCCTGGTGGTTGAGTGGGCTCAGGCTGGGGGCAAGGGGCTGACCTCCGCACTCTCTCCTGGAATGGGGGTCCAGTGGCTAGACCGCCCCTTGTAGCCCTGGAAATCTGAAGATCACTCCTGGCCTGGTGATTTCAGGCATCTCACTGATCAAAACCTTCATTCCTATTTATTAACTGTGAAAACTTTAAGGTGGCCTGGTCACTTTCATCTCCATGTCCCCTGGACACCTGGCAGGTTTCCAAATCCAAATGTGAGAAAACACTTTTCAAGTCTTCTGACTGACAGGAGAAGCGGTTCTCTTCTCCACAGCTGCTCACTCAGCCTTGTCCTTTTAAAACAGCATTTATGTCAAATCTCTGAGCCTTCATAGAAAGCTCAAAGCCTTTGAAATCCTTTAAAATCCTTTGAAAAGCTTTGTTTCCAATCAATTTCAGTCCAGCCATTTTAACTCACTTTTGATTGACAGCTTAATGGTTTTTAGAAATCATAGAAACCCTACAGTGCGGAAGGAGGCCATTCGGCCCATCGAGTCTGCACCGACCACAATCCCAACCAGGCCCTACCCCCACATATTTACCCGCTAATCCCTCTAACCTACGCATCTCAGGACTCTAAGGGGCAATTTTTAACCTGGCCAATCAACCTAACCCGCACGTCTTTGGACTGTGGGAGGAAACCGGAGCACCCGGAGGAAACCCACGCAGACACGAGGAGAATGTGCAAACTCCACACAGACAGTGACCCAAGCCGGGAATCGAACCCAGGTCTCTGGAGCTGTGAAGCAGCAGTGCTAACCACTGTGCTACCGTGCAGCCAGCTTTGTTTGTTGATCTTCCCCTTCACGGTTGAATGTATCTCAAGTACCACCCCCCTCACCTCCCCCCTCCCCGATTGTTTCTAACCACAATGTTCATCTAAAGGAGCACCTGAGAGCAAGGTGTTGAGTTAAAATGGCAAGCAACAGGAAGGCGGGATCATGCTTATGGACTGAGTGAAGGTGACCCTCAAAGCCATCACTGTGTTTAGTTTTCCCAATGTAGAGGAGGCTGCATTGGGAGCGAATACAATGGACCAAATTGAAAGAAGCGCAAGTGAAACACACTCAGCATCTCGCTCTCAGGTTGACATGTCCATCCTGGGCCTCCCACAATGCTCCAGTGAAGCCTGAGGCAAACTGGAGGAGCAGAACCTCACCTTCCAATTAGGCATGTTACAACCCTCGGGACTCAACACTGAGTTCAAAACCTTTGTGGTCAAAAACTGTGACCTTTCTCCTCCACCTTAAACCCCCTTTTTTTAAAAACAAACCATACATTTATTGCCTCAATGCAATAATTCTCCCTTTCTCTCCTCCCTCCCACGCCAGGCCAGCTGTCCCTTGTTCTGAAGGTTGATTTGATTTGATTTATTGTCACATGTATTAGTATGTAGTGAAAAGTATTGTTTCTTGCGCACTAAACAGACAAAGCATACTGTTCATAGAGAAGGAAAGGAGAGAGTGCAGAATGTAGCGTTACAGACATAGCTGGGGGGAAGAGAAAGGTCAACCTAGTGCAAGGTAAGTCCATTCAAAAGTCTGACAGCAGCAGGGAAGAAGATGTTCTTGAGTCGGTTGGTACGTGACCTCAGACTTTTGTATCTTTTTCCTAACGGAAAAAGATGGAGGAGAGAATGTCCGGGGTGCGTGGGGTCCTTAATTATGCTGGCTGCTTTTCCGGGGCAGCGGGAAGTGTAGGCAGAGTCAATGGACGGGAGGCTGGTTTGCGTGATGGATTGGGCTACATTCACGACCTTTTGTAGTTCCTTGCAGACTTGGGCAGAGCAGGAGCCATACCAAGCTGTGATACAAACAGATACAACCAGTTGCTACATCTTGTTGCAATCTCTCCCAGCTACAGTTTAATATCTAACACATTTCTCCATCTCTTTAGTTCTGATGAAGAGTCAAACAGATTCAAAACATTAACTCTGTTTCTCCCGCTTCAGACGCTGCCAGACCCGCTGAGATTTTCCAGCATTCTATGTTCCTGTTATGGAATCTAAAGTGTAGTCTGATCTCGACAGTAAATACTCAGTGTGAGAGCAACATAAACCTACTTGATGAATAAGGAATGGTTGCTATTGTGACTTCTGTTTGTTGGCTCATCAAATTATTTACATACACATGAGTGCACATTGCTCATTTTTGGAGGCAGGTTTCATTTGTATTTGGCAATCCAGATTTTCCATCTGGGAAAATTCTTTGCAGTTGCAACCAGTTGATTGAAGATCAATCCTTTGTTTTGACATGTTTACAATTTAATCGAGGAATTCCAAGCCCGAGTACCAAGGCCCATTTGCTATTTTAAAATTCTCATCCTTGCCCCTCCCAATCTCCGACTTGTTCTGAGGCAGCCCCCCAGGATTGAGGGTGAGTCCGGTTCTGGAATGGCTGCAAGGTCCAATGTACGATCCGCGAAGGGCAGATGGTGTTTGAAGTGTCGGTTAGACGGGTTTTTTGGAGGTTTGTGAGCTTCATTCAACTTTTCAACTTCGCCTCTGCACATTCCCAATGAACCTTCCAGTACGAATGTTCATCATTTTGGTCGGTCACAAGCCAGCGACTCCCTCGGGTTGGCAGGGATGTTTGACCTCCTCAAGGTTGCTTCACGGACATCTTCCTGCTGTCCTTCTCGGAGTCTCCTGCCACAACCGAGCTCCAAGCGGAGTAGTTGCTTTGGAAGTATTGTCTCAGGCATACGAGCTACATGATATCTGCGTTCCACCAATTCTGGACTGTTGAGAATCCGCCAGTTTTAATCTCTCCACCACTGACAGTTGTGCCTTCAGCAACCAAGGCCCTAAGCTCTGGAATACCCTCTCTGAACCTGCTGCCCTATCACTTCTCCCTCTTCCGTATTCAAGATGGCGCCAGAGCGAGGCGACTTCTTGTGAGCTGTCCCCACCATGCCCACTAATTCTATCCTTTACTTTCGTTCTATGTATTTAAGACTGTACTATGACTGCAATAATATATTCTGCACTCCCTCCTTCTCCCCTATGTACTCTATGAATGGTATGCTTTGTATAGCGCGCAAAAAATAATACTTTTCACTGTATCCCGATACACATGACAATAATAAAACAAATCAAATCTTCCTTTAAGATATTCCATAAAATCCGCCTCTTTGACAAATTCTTGGTCGCCTGCCCTAAGATGTAGTGGTGTTAAATTATCAAAATGATAAAATCTTAGCAAAGCACTGCTCCGAAATTGGGGAGAGTAATTGTAGATTGGGAGGTAGGCAGTTAGAATTTGGTGTTTGTAAAAACAGTAAAGTTGTAAAATGCTAGAGGGGAAAGCACTGCATGGTCCCTTTAAGAGGTGGTGCTTTTTCTGTGCTTAGAGAGTTTTAAAAAATTCAAGTACACAGAGAGCCCAGATTGAAATATTTCTATCAAAAGGCCAAGCAGCAGCAGCAGTTACCAAGCTTTTGAATTTAGCCAATCAATTTGAATCAGGCACTTAGTTACCAAGGACCTATTAAATTTCAATCTGATGGTTTTGACCAATCCTATTGTGAGAAATATTAATATGTCATCATGGGTATAAAAGAAGGGGGCAGTGGGACAAAAAGAGAGAGCAATTGCCACCTGCCAGAGATAACAGCTCTCAGCTCTCAACTCTCAAGAGAGAGAGAATCGCTGGCTCTCATAGCTTCATCTATGTCTCAGAGACAGCACCGTCTAGACAGCAAAGGTACCAAAGAAGAAAGAAGTTCCAGACAAAAGAATCAACAGAGCAAGCCCAGAATATTCTGGAAGCCACAAAACCTGGTTGTAATTTAGAGAGTGACTAAATTCCATTTTGTTAATGAGTGGGAATTGTATTTTTTTGAACAGCATACCATTAGGATCTTGTTTTACTCGGGAATACTGAATAGAAGCGATTTATTCAGTTTGTTAATAGTTTAGTTAACCTGTTCACTGTTAGTTAGATTAATAAATTGTTACGTGTTGGTTTTAGAGAGAGAGTGTCAGGGAGTTATTTTGTATTTAACCACTGGGAGCTGCTGAAGAGCAGATCACACCACTTCACACACACTTTTTACAGATTATAGGGTGAGGTACTCCTCTTTGGATGTTTCGGTGTTAGTTGTCAGCGGGGGGATCAACTTCCACTTTATAACAGCATCTTGGTACATTTTGTTGCATTAAAGGAGTCTTATAAATGCAAATTGTTATTGCTGCTGCTAGGCCACACAATGTAGAACTGCCTGAGTAAATTGTAAATATTAAGTATATAAAATAAATCTTTTTTTTTTGCAATACTGAATTTCCTATGTTGTTAGCATTTCAAATCCAGCAAGGATTTTAGCAACAGGGATGTCACAATCACGTGCTACACTTCTAACAATGAGCAGAACCAAAGGGACAATCCAGGACAAAGCAAATGGCAAAACCCACAACAAACTTCAATGGGAGGTGCACAAGTTGCCCAGTAAACATTAAACTTCTGCTCAAAGAACAGTATTGATGGGCTGGTGTCGAATTGATTCAATAAACCATCAAAAATTAGACATGGTGGCAGCTTTCATTGCAAAAAGAAATGCTCCTCCACACAAAGGGTAAGTTTGAAACTCTCCCACAAGCTGCTATCGTTGCTATTTCAACTGTTCATTTTAAATTTGAGATTGATAGATTTTTGTTAAGAAAAAGTATTATGGGATATTACAGTGAGTAAGGTCACAGGTCAGCCATAATCTCATTGAATGACATATCATTCTTAAGACTTAAGGGACTAAATGGCCTCCTCTTGTTCCTATGTTCCAAAGTTTTATGAGAGGGGAACGGAGGAAATAGAAGCACTAGACGCCATTTGGCCCATCAACTCTGCTCCAAAATTCAACACAACCATGACTGATCTTTGGCTCTAACTCCATTTGTTTACCCAGCCCCCATATCCCTTGATTTTCTGAGAAACCAACAATCTTATCCTTATTCTAAGGATATACAACTGGGGCTGTGCCCTTGTGTATTAGATTTCCCGACCAGGGGAAAGAAATCTCTCAGATTCTACCCTGTCAATTGCCTTCAGAATATTGTATGTTTCAATGTGATCACCTTTCTTTCTTCTAAACTCCAGCGAGTATAACAGTTGGAAGGTATGGCTCCTCCCTGAGGGAGGACTAGGTGGGCTGGTTTGGGTGGGTGAGAATGGCTAAGCACAAAACCTGAATTTTAAAAAGCAATACTGATCTTCCCTTCTGGAGAAAATGAGAACATCGAGCAACTACTATTAATTTGCACCTCCAGCGAGACTCCATTTACCCATTCTCTCATCAGCAGACAATCCTCTCATCCAGGGACTAATCTAGTGACCTCGAATGCAAATATATTCGTCCTTAAAGATGAAGGCCAAAATTGCACGTGTGCTCCCACCAAAGCCCTGGACAATGATAGAGAATGAGTACCTATGAGGCAAACCTATGGATGAGTGCAGCACCAACAGCACTCAATACTATCCAGGGCAAAGCAGCCCGCTTGATCGGCACCCCTTCCACAAACATGCGCTCTCTCCATCACCGACCAACATTGGCAGCTGTGTATAACAGCTACAGGATGCACTGCAGGAACTCACCAAGGCTCCACCTTCCGAGCCCACGACTTCTACCATCTAGAAGGGCAAGAGCAACAGATAAAGTAAAGTTAAACTTTATTTGTTAGTCACAAGTAAGTCTTACATTAACACTGCACCTAACCAGCACGTCTTTCAGAATGTGGGAGGAAACCAATGTAGACACAGGGAGAACGTGCAAACTCCACACAGACAGACAGTGACCCAAGCCGGGAATCGAACCCGGGTCCCTGGCACTGTGAGGCAGCAGTGCCAACCACCGTGCCGCCCCATGCTGCCCCCATGCATGGGAAGCCCATCCCCTCCAAGCCAGTCACCATCCTGATTTGGAACTATATCGCTGTTTCTTCACTATCATTGGGTCATTAACTTGGAACTCCCTCCCTAACAGCACTGTGGGTGTACCTATGCCATATGCAGTGGTTCAAGATGGCAGCCCATCAGCACCTTCTCAAAGGCAATCGGGGCAATAAATGCTGGCCAAGCAAAAAAAAACTTAGAAGTCCTGCCATTGCCTCATTAATTCTTGTAATGTTCTCATTGTTTCTCTTCCCACATGTAGTTGTGCAATAAGCAGATTTTCATGTGTTTCCATAGCAACATCTTTCCTGAAACACTAGGTCTGTTGCCAGAGGTTTATCGCTTGAGGGGCGCCACTCCACATCAACTGTGGCTGACCAGGAGTATCTCCTGCTCTTACTACCAGCCATTGGCGTGTGATGGAAGAAATCTGCAGGTAGATACTCAACCTGTTTGGCCACATTAGGAACGTGGCCATCAAGTCCTGGGATGGGACTCAAACTTGGAGTTTCTGGTTCAGATCTGAAGGTTGTGATGATACTGTGCCTTTAAGAAATGAATTTATATCATGGTTCTTGTGAGGAGTATGTTTGAAATTCAGCTCTGTTTTAAACGGTGCTGATTTGTCTGCCAAACAGGCTGCTCACATGCTGAGAATGCAGGCTAATGATCGATTTTATCTCGGGATGTGTTTGTTTTAATCTGAGTTCGTGCATTTTTGTTTATTTGGTTTTTTTCCCCCTGGGGTTTCAGAGTAGGGATTTGATCAGTTTGATTGACAAAGTCATGTGCTTCAGGGGAAGAGCTAAACTTACAGGAAAAAGCAGGCAGTTACTGTCAGGTTCTGAAAGAATCAAGAGGTGTCTCTCTCTCTCGCTCTCTGGGGGCTGCTGTTTGGGACCTGCTAAAAGAAATAGGTCTCTCTCTGTCGAAGTGTTCTGGAGGCCTGAGGACTGGTAGCTTGAACACATAAGCGTGTGTGTTGCTAACTGATTTTAAAGAGGAAATTAAGTCTATAAGAGGAAATATTGCTTGAATTGGAACTAATGGAGATAGGTTAGCAGTTAAAAATTGTATCTTATCATGGTTAAGTATTTCAATTGGAAAAAGGTAAACAAATTCATTTGTTAGAGTTGAACTGTATTGTTAAATAAAATTTGTTTTAATAAAAGCTTCCTAGTGTGTCAATAGAATCACACCTGGAGTGAAACACCTTATTCTCACACTAATGCCAAAATAAAAGAATAGTTAGGGTGTAGTCTAACTTCACAACATACCTTGGGGTTTCTGATCTGGTCCTTTAACAAAGTAAGGACTCTATCCACTGTGTTAACGATTTTTAAATTTTTAAATCCTTGCTAGCTGTTTTCCCCTGAGGAACAGACATGTGGAGAGAAAGATCAACTGGGAAAGCTGGAGCCTCATTGTAATTGCTATGATGAAGATAGCAGCTATCTCCAGATATCGAGTGGCCTATCAGTCCTGGGGGAGGTTGTTGGCATTTGCTCAGAGAAGGTTTGTGTTGCTTTTTAAAGTTTTTGTGCGGGTCCATTCTCACACATCCAATCCAGCCCACCTTCCCCCTCCACCAGGAGCCACACCTTCCAATTCCTATAGGCCCCATTCATGAGTCAGCTGATTTCCCACCAATCCAAATCAGTGAGCTGCAGGATCCTGCTGATTGGCTGCCTGCTTCTCGCTGATAACGATGGCTCTGACCTTCTGGCTGAAATCTTGGACAGGCTCCAATGGGCGTGTTCTTCAACCCATAACTAATCGACCAGCTTGGCACAAATCTTGTCAAGCTTTCATGTATGTATTTCATGTTATGGTTGGGTGGGCATATTGGGTGACTGAAGGAGCAATGCGCCTTATAGTGAGCATGGGATCTGTTTGCATGTCATTAATGACACGTACGTTCTTGGTTGCTCCAGATGAAGGAGCATTATATGAGGATCTCATGAGAATATAGGGAGTGCTGTGATGTTTGTGGGGGGGGGGGGGTCTATTTTTGTCACATTCAGTGATTAATTTTCAAAATAAAGGGATTGTAAATTTCAGACATCATTTTTCCTCCACAATAGGCTTACTTCCTGACTCCTCAAAACCACTGCTCCATTCGTAAGAAACAAGTCAAGAATTCTAGATTTACCACAAGACTGGAATAAAGGCAACATTTCAGAAGCCAAACCCTTTTAGGACAGAACTGTCCAGTCGACTGGAAATCCTGCCCCTAAACTCAATATACCTCCCTTCACCACTGCCTCATGACTCTTACTGTTTATGACATCCACAAAATTCACGACAGTAACTCACCAAACCGCCCCATATTCTGGCCTCAGCTATTCCGAAAAACAAGACAACAGTGCAATGGGAAACCGTCACCTCTTGGTTCCTCTTCAGGTCGCACACTATCTTGACTGAGACATGCCATCACTGCTTCTTCACCAATGTTCTGGAATTTTCTACTTAAAACCAGGATCGGAACACAAAATGGAACAGTTCAGGAAGCTTCACACCGCCACCTGAGAACAACAAGGGATGGACGTAAAACACTAGCAAGCACACCCCAAGAGCAAATGAGTGGGCAGCACAGTGGCACAGTGGTTAGCACTGCTGCCTCACAGCGCCAAAGACCCAAGTTTGATTCCCAGCTTGGGTCACTGTCTGTGTGGAGTTTGCATGTTCTCCCGTGTCTGCGTGGGTTTCCTCCGGGTGCTCCAGTTTCCTCCCACAGTCCAAAGATGTGCAGGTTAGGTGGATTGGCCATGCTAAATTGCCCCCTAGTGTCAGAGGGATGAGCTAGGGTAAATGCATGGGGTTATGGGGATAGGGCCTGGATGGGATTGTGGTCGGTGCAGACTCGATGGGCTGAATGGCCTCCTTCTGCACTGTAGGATTCTATGATTCTCTATGATTCTATGAAAAGGTCTTGTCCCAGGAATATTTCCGGTTTGCTGTTAATGTGGAAGATATTTGGTGCAGAAAGGGGAAATATATATGTGCAATGGGTGGGCATTGGGAAACACAGTTGCTTCCTTGTACCAGCAGCGGAAACTACATGAGCCGACCCATGTGGATTAATCCATTTGTATCGACCATAAACTTTTAAGATTGCAACTTGAAGAAGGCATATGGTATGCTTGCCTTTATAGGACGGGGTATAGAGTATAAAAGCTGGAGTCTGATGATGCAGCTGTATAGAACGCTGGTTAGGCCACATTTGGAGTACTGCGTCCAGTTCTGGTCGCCGCACTACCAGAAGGACGTGGAGGCATTGGAGAGAGTGCAGAGAAGGTTTACCAGAATGTTGCCTGGTATGGAGGGTCTTAGCTATGAGGAGAGATTGGGTAGACTGGGGTTGTTCTCCTTGGAAAGACGGAGAATGAGGGGAGATCTAATAGAGGTATACAAGATTATGAAGGGTATAGATAGGGTGAACAGTGGGAAGCTTTTTCCCAGGTCGGAGGTGACGATCACGAGGGGTCACGGGCTCAAGCTGAGAGGGGCGAGGTATAACTCAGACATCAGAGGGACGTTTTTTACACAGAGGGTGGTGGGGGCCTGGAATGCGCTGCCAAGTAGGGTGGTGGAGGCAGGCACGCTGACATCGTTTAAGACTTACCTGGATAGTCACATGAGCAGCCTGGGAATGGAGGGATACAAACGATTGGTCTAGTTGGACCAAGGAGCGGCACAGGCTTGGAGGGCCGAAGGGCCTGTTTCCTGTGCTGTACTGTTCTTTGTTCTTTGTTCTTTGAATTTGCATTAGGACCTATGGCTCAATTTTAATGGGAAAATTCACATAAGAGGGAGGACAGCTTTGGCCTCATTGTTCCTTCAGAACTTGTATTCAGCTTCCCAATACCTTCCCGCCTACGGGCAATCTTGACGACATGGTCCAGCAACAGCAGGCTGCCAATTAGATTCACTAGGCGGAGGCTGGAGCCTGGAGGCAGCTCCTGAGCCGAGGGCCACAGGACCGTCGACACCTCCACTCAAACCCCCCATCACAGTGCTGCTGGGATAAGAAGGCCACAACTGTAACCACAAGCAATCCTGTGGGGGTGTTCTCCCACCACCGTGACGGGCTACCACCTGTGGCCGCTTTTATTTTTATGTTTTAAGAGGGTATCTTGATCTTGAGCCCCCCACCTCACCCCCATCTTGTGGTCTCCCACCTGCCTTAGCAATGTCCAGCTCCCCTAGTCGGACTCTCTGCCATCCAGAGCTTTCCGCCCTCTGATTGGGCCTCACGCCTTGGGAAACCTCCCACCATCCTGAATTGGACAGAGGCTGCTGTGCCAGCCTTGTAGTTGGCTCCCTTCCAGAAAACAGTGATGTTACACACACCCAGCCAGCCTCCGGGATCGGGAGCCACATTCAATCCTGGGAAGATTCTGCCCATTGTCTCCATATTGGCATTGGGGGGGGGGGGGGGGGGGAATGGAGGCAGGTGCCAAATTTTGATGTCAATGCAAAATAAAACAAGTAATCATTCTTCATTCTATCGCGGACTGGAAGGCACAAGGACAGCTTCCTCTGCCGTATTTTTGGTACTTAGACAAAAAAGGTTAAGGGGTGGGTCCTACAATGCCACGCGGGCAGAGAGCTCCACATCAGCAGCTTAATGGTGCCCCCGATGCAAAGAATTATAAATAGAATGCCCAAACCCACCCAATCCCCCACAGAACACCATGGAACATTCCCCCCACCCCACACCCCCAGCACTGCCCGTGTGCAGGCAGTGCCAATGGGCAGTGCCGGGTAGTGACTCTCTCCCTGCCGGGAAATGTACTCACCTGTGTGCCGCAGGCAGGTTCTGTTTGCCCTCACACCGACATGAGTGGACAATCTAATGGGGGAGAGTGTGGGGGGGGGGGGGGGGGGGGGAGGGGGGGAGACTATCCGGCGCAATGCTCTGATAATGACATTTAAATTTATTCCAATGTGTATCCTGATGTCCAACATTGGGATAGCGGTTACCCCATTGACCGGGGGGGGGGGGGGGGTGCAATCGCAACGGGAAATCCCACCGGTGTAAGACACGTTTTGGGACTCCCACGGTATTTTCCATTCCACCCGCTGACCTCACTCCCCCACCCCCTGAAAACGGGAGTGGAATATACCCCCCGCCCCCCGCCCCCCCCATAGACAGTCACTAAAATAAAAATAATGTATAAAACAACTGTCGAATTCTGAACATTTGAGAATACAAATAATTACAATGCATTGCATAATGTAGGTCTCCTTGGTTTACAGAATGGAAATGAAAGGTTTGCTGCATCTTGTATGAAAGTGCACAGATCATGCACTGGTTAAGATAGGTAAATGTGATTGGTGCAGGTTTGGAGGGCCGAAGGGCCTGTTCCTGTGCTGTACTGTTCTTTGTCAGGTTGAGGTTACTGAATTCTCGATTGTTTCCGATACTATTTTGAGTTTTATAAGATAAGGGATTGGGCTGCCTCTAGTCTATTTGTTCCCTGTCCTATCTGTGGCAGAGTGTCTTTTCTCCTCAATTCCATGGTATATTTACTCTCATGGGTGTGTGGGAGAGATTGTGGCAATTTGGGGATCAGCTCGAGAGTTTCGTAGTGGAGTCCAGAGAGAGCTATTTCCACTTTTCTGCTGTTTTATGCTCTGTAATTTCGCTGTAATAACACTTTCTTCCTCTGTCTGAGCCTCTCATTTTTTTCGCGCGATCATATTTATTTCTTCTAGCTTTCCCCACTGAGCACTTTGACTGCGAGAGGAGACGTAAGAGATATAACTAACTCAGATGAAGTCTGGAAAGGAAGTGCTACTCCATTGTGGAAATGTGCTCGCTCAACCATTTTCTAATATTGGCCGTGACATCAAGAGGCCTTAAAGGAATACGGCTGGAATAGCAATGATTTCTTTTCAGCTGAAGTTTCCACAATTTTTCTCAGGATAATCTGCCCGTTCGTTTCCATTTGCAAAGTCTACGCTTGTGGTCTAATATTAGACCCCGGTTACAATATAATTAAAAGGAGAACAGCTTTCTGTAGTGGAAGCATTTTAAAAAATCCAATGCCAGGACTTGTTAATCATGAAGCGAATGGAACAAGTTTATTGGCATGACACTGACTTTGTGTGAAAGAAACTGTCGGATTAGTGCCATAAATGGAAGTGATATTATTGGCTGTGGCAGGGGAAAGGAGGTTGAATCATTATGCAGTGAGACAGGGTCATTGACAGTGGAGCTTCATCATTTTTCAAGTTTCCTCTTCCTGTTGCATTTCTGAGTCACACACAATTCTTTGCTTTTATGGTAAGCAGCTACTTAATGTCCCCATTTTGTTTAAAGTTTATTTATTTATTCGTGTCGCAAGTCAGACTTACATTAACACTGCAATGAAGTTACTGTGCAAATCCCCCAGCCGCCACACTCCAGCGCCTGTTCAGGTACACTGAGGGAGAATTTAGCATGGTCAATGCACCTAAACCAGCACGTCTTTCGGACTGTGGGAGGAAACCGGAGCACCCGGAGGAAACCCACGCAGACACGGGGAGAACGTGCAGACTCCGCGCGGACAGTGACCCAAGCTGGGAATTGAACCTGGGACCCTGTGAGGCAGCAGTGCTAATCACTGTGCCACCGTGCCGCCCAAAACTGTTCTGAAATATAATAGTATAAGAACTAGGAGCAAGAGTAGATTATTGGATCCGCTGTGCCAATCGGTAAGGCCCTTGCTGAACATTTATGTCAATTCCACTTTTCCACACTATCTCCCTCTTCCTGGTTTTCCAAACTCCATCAGTCTCAGACTTGGATATATGACTGGTGTAGAGGAGTCCAAGCAACCCTCTGAATCAAAAGATTTCACCTTATCATGGTCCTAAATGGCTGACCCATTACCCCGAGACTATCTGAACCCTTGTTCTAGACTTCCCAGCCAAGGGAAACAGCACTTCCCCCTTTAATCCCTCAGAGAATTTTATGCATTTCAGTCAATTCCCATTCTTCTAGATCAATTTTGCTCCATCTCACCTCCCAGCAAAACCTTCTCAAATAAAGAATCAATGTAGTGAACAACCCTTTTGTGACACTTTCCATTACTTTTCTGATGATTGAGAGTAGACTGACAGGGTGGGAATTGGGCAGATTAGAGATTTCCTCCTTTTTGTGGACAGGACAGACCTAGGCAATTTTTGACTTTGCTGGGTAGATGCATTGTGATAACTAACTGTCCGAGTACAGCTTGGCTAGGGGCATGGCGAGCTTAGCAGAACAAGTGTTCAGCAACACATCCAGGACATTGTCACAGAGGCTCATAATCTTTGCTGTATCCAGCCTGCTCAGCTGTTTCTTGATGTCACGTGGAACAAATTAAACTAACTGAAGACTGGTAGCTGAGGGAGAACCACAGGAGGCAGCTTGAGAAAGGAAATTGGAATTGGTATGTAATGCAGACTGAAATCAGCATTGATTGGTAAGCAAGTGGAATGCTTGTTGGAATTTTGGTAACTGACGTCTGCAGTTGGAAACCCTCCCTCTGCAATTTGTGTCAGTAACACAAATACCACAGTAACATTCTGAGGGCAGCAAGGTGGCACAGTGGTTAGCACTGCTGCCTCACAGTGCCAGTGTCCCAGGTTCAATTCCGGCCTCGGGTCACTGTGTGGAGGTTGCACGTTCTCCCCATGTCTGCGTGGGTTTCCTCCGGGTGCTCTGGTTTCTTCTCACAGTCCAAAGATGTGCAGGTTAGGTGGATTGGCCATGCTAAATTGACCCTAGTGTCAGGGGGACTAGCTAGTGTAAGTGCATGGGGTTATGAGAATAAGGCCTGGGTGGGGTTATGAGAATAAGGCCTGGGTGGGATTATGATCGGTACAGACTTGATGGGCTGAATGGCCTTCTTCTGTACTATAGGGATTCTATGAACACTTCCCACACTTCAGTGGAATGCAAGCGTAACGAAACATGTTTTCTTCGATAATACTCTTGCAACACAAGCTCCCTCTAGTGCTTAAATTCAATTCGGCATCGCTTTGGATTAAAGCCATTCAGACTTTCAGATGTTACACAATCATTTTTGGTATTTCAAACCACAGAGTGGATATTTCCGATGATGTCATGTCCCCGCCGCCCCCTTCATTTTCTCATTGAATCTGTCTGTGTTTTTTGTCTTTCCCCTGGCTGACGTGATGAGCAACCTGAATCCAGACTTCATCCAACGCCATTCTAATATCAGCCAGGTCTACAAGAGCAGATCCTCACTGAAATGACCTGTGATTCTCACACCTTCTATGTGGCTGTAATGACTTCAATCAGGCCTTTGAGGTTGGCCTATTGGAGTATGAACTCCCTGATTAAGGATCCAATTGATGGGAGTCTTTGCTTTGTACTTAACCCGGAGTGTCAGTTCCTCTGGCACCCCCGGAGGTAGACTGCTGATAGCACTCTGTGTTCTGTCACGGGTTTACAGCACGGAAACAGGCCCTTCGCCCCAACGTGTCCATACCACCTTTTTTAAAACCACTAAGCTCGTCCCAATTGCCCAAATTTGGCCCATATCCCTCTATGCCCATCTTACCCATGTAACAGTCTAAATGCTTTTTGAAAGTCAAAACTATACCCGCCTCTACCAGTATCTCTGGCAGCTTGTTCCAGACACACACCACCCTGTGTGTGAAAAAATTGTCCCGTCTCACCTTAAACCTATGCCCCCTAGTTTTAGACTCCACTACCTTTGGGAAAAGATGTTGACTATCTAACTGATCTATACCCCTCATTATTTTATAGACTTCTATAAGATCACCCTCAGCCTCCTCGTCCAGAGAAAAAAGTCCCAGTCTATCCAGCCTCTCCTTATAACTCAAATCATCAAGTCCCGGTCGCATCCTAGTAAATCTTTTCTGAACTCTTCCTAGTTTAATAATATCCTTTCTATAATAGGGTGACTAGAACTGTACACAGTATTCCAAGTGTGGCCTTACCAATGTCTTGTACAACTTCAACAAGATGTCCCAACTCCTGTATTCAATGTTCTGACTGATGAAACCAAGCATGCTGAATGCCTTCTTCACCACTCTGTCCACCTGTGACTCCACTTTCAAGGAGCTATGAACCTGTACCCCTAGATCTCTTTGTTCTCTCCCCAATGCCTGACCATTAACTGAGTAAGTCCTGCCCTGGTTCGATCGACCAAAATGCATCACCTCGCATTTATTTAAATTTAACTCCATCTGCCATTTGTCAGCCCACTGCTGTTAGAGCTGTTAATAAAGGGATTTTGGCGAAGGGACTTTGGCCTTCATAGACTTATTACTGTAGGATTGGTGCTTCACTTTCCTTTTGTATCTTTCCATGACGTGATCGAAATTGAAAAAACTTGCCTGTGGGGAATCGATCTTAGCCACAAGGCTGAAAAGTATGTGTCAGATAGAGTCCATGACGGGTACAACGCCTTATCTTGTCAACTCGGATCTTGTTTGTCTTTCTTGTGAGAACCTTGAATTGGATTTAATTGGAATTTGAATTTGTTTTTTGGGAGCAAGCAGGGAATGGATTCGCTCCACTCTGAGCATAGGCTTTGTAACTTTAAGAATGGAGTAAAATATTTTTAAAATCTTGCCTGTAGGGATTCCCAGTGAATCCAAATGATGGCGTGTATTGCTCACTGCAAGGCCACCTAAAATAGTACAATGTTTAATTACCACACACCATTTCCAATTTATTTTCCCAGTAAAGAGTTTGATTTAAAATTGTTTCTCATCTATATCAAGTCACGTGTCAGTTTGAGTGTCTTGAGAAGTTACTTTGATAGCCGAGGCAGAGTAATTATCAGAGTCGTACAACTTCTAAAGCAGCTTAGCACCAGGCTGGATTAATTATTTCTACACTCAGTGCAGTCATATCGTCAATTACACAGCCGTGCCTGTTCAAGTAAAGATTATTTATAAAATCTGATAAATATTTAACTTTAATCTACACAAGCAAGCCAAAATTCACAAATACAAGGGTCCCACGGGTATAAACGTCCAACTAAACCAAGGGAAATTAGTATTTGCAGATAATTATGAATATAAATGTAATACACTGTTTAAGGTATTATTAATTGCTGACATTCCATTTCTTTTAACAGCGGCTTACTTTAATAGTAGGCAATGCGGCCGGCGATGGTCTAGTGGTTTTATCGCTAGACTATTCATCCACAAACTCTGCTAATGTTCTGGGGACCCGGGTTCAAATCCCGCCACAGCAAATGGTGGAATTTGAATTCAATAAAAAAAATCTGAAATTAAAAATCTACTGATGACCATGAAACCATTGTCGATTGTCGGAAAAACCCATCTAGCTCACTAATGTCCTTTGGAGAAGGAAATCTGCCATCCTTACCCGGTCTGGTCTACACATGAATCTAGACCCACAGCAATGTGGTTGACTCTCAACTGCCCTCCAAGGGCAACTAGGGATGGGCAATTAATGCTGGCCAGCCGGGTATGTCGCAGGTATGAATAAAATAAACAGCCAGTAATGGTCTGTTCAAAAGCAGAGTGGGAGGACGTATATTTAAATAAAACACAAAGGGTAGAGACAGGTTGTAACTGGGTGTCACGGCTGTTTAAAAGATTACAGAGAAGCCCGTGTTGTTTTGCTGGAAAGCTGTAGGATGGTCACACTTGGAGACAATGGCAACTGCATCTGTATTTACAGTGGTTAGACTGCGAGTGTCCAAAATCCTAGGGAGGTAATGTCAGCTTGCAAACAGTTATGCTTTAAACTGTTCATTTATGTACAAGATAAAAGACAGTTAGGTTCTAAAGAATAGCCAGTGAGCAATTCTACCTGGATATAAGGCCCATGAATATATTTAAGGCTGGGAAGACAGATTGTTGGTCTTTCAGGGAATCATGGATATGGGGAGTGGGCGGAAAAGTGGAGTTGAAGCCCAGGATCAGCCATGATCGTACTGAATGGTGCAGCAGGCTTGACGGACCTCCATGGTCTACTCCTGCTCCTATTTATTGTGTTCATGGGATTCACCCTACCATGGACATGGGCTTTGAGAGGGGAAGGGTTTCTGAGATTGATCTGAAACTCTCAGACACAGGACCTGGAATTTTCCAGTCGTTCTTGCTGGCTGGTGAATCCCCGTTGTGGGTTTCCCGGCGATTGAGGGTGGATTCAATGGGAAATCCCATTGGCGGCAGGAGGACGAGATGATCCACCACCGGACAACAGCGGGCCAATGCGAAACACGCCAAGGGGACATGCATGAAAAATTCCTCCCCCCTCCCCCCCCACCCCTCAAGGGAGTCTGCAAGGATCTAGTAGAGGGGGAGCAACTCAACTCCGAATATCTCAATGGTTCATCGCGTGCACAGTAATGCTGGTGGAAGCTCATGTTTGGATCGAAAAAAACAAATTTGTGAGGTTTAAAAGAGGCTGAAAGATTCACCTAGCTTCTACTGGAGGGAGCATTTCCAGGATATACCCGTACAAAGTTTATAACAGGAGGTTACTCAATTAACCATATCTGTCAACCCTTTGTTCAAACAATACAAAACTAATTCTACTTCCCAGCGCTATAGAACTTTTGGCCTCCACCTAGCATTATCAATTAAACAAGATAGTTCTCCCTTATGGCAATAGCTTACACACCTAATTACAATATCAAGACAAGACTGTTTTCAATGTGACGCAAAAATAATAATAAAAGATTTGTACATATTTTCTGTCAAGCTTTTCATTACAAACTCCCATTCCATTTTTACAGTAGACATTTCCTATATAAGCTGCTAACACTGGCTAGATAGTTATAGCATGATCACATGGAGTACTGGCCATACATTTGGTCTCCATATGTAAGGAAGAATGTATTTCCTTCAGGAGCGGTGCAGTGAAGGTTCACTAGATTGACCTGGGATGAACTGAGGAGGCTACCATTTGCTGGGGTTGGGGGGGGCTTTATAATCTCAGGTTAAGGAGTCAGCGATTTTGGACTAAGTGGGGAATTTCTTCAATCACAGACTTATGAATCTTTGCCTGAGGATTGTGGACATGCAGTCATTGAGTATATTCAAGGCTGATGTCCATAGATTTTTTTGACTCTTAAGGGAAAAAAGGGATATTAAGATCGGGTGGGAAGTGAGCTAAGGTTCAAGACCAGCCACTGAATGGCAGAGCAGGCTCCTGGGGCGACATAGCTGACTCTTGCTCCTATTTCTTATGTCAAGCTTACATAGAACGTTTTCATTAAAAATGAGGACATGAGAAGTTTATAATGGAAATAAGAACAAAATGTATGATTTTAAAACAGGACGGAGCATCCTTGTCCCTCTTCCACAATCCCTATTTCACTTGAAGCCTGTATTCTGTCTTCCCTGCCCAAATGTAATGCCACAGGAGATGGACCAGTACCTCATTGATTCAGTGAAATTATCAATTTAGCAATGTACTAACAATTACTTTTCTTTATTCATAACAAAAGCAAATTACTGCGGATGAAACCAAAAGAGAAAATGCTAGAAAATCTCAGCAGGTCTGGCAGCATCTGTAAGGAGAGAAAAGAGCTGACATTTTGAGTCCAGACGATCTTTTATCAAAGTTTTGCTAAAAGTTAGAGTTAGAGAAGTGACCTTAGAATGGAAAATAAACCTTAAACTTTGTAACAGATTCCTGATCACTTTGCAATTCTCTGCTTAAATCCTCAATGACATTCATAATTTATAACTTCTGCATCACCTCATCTGAATTTGACCTTGCAACATTCAGATCTTTTCATTTAACAAACCAAAAAGTGATATAAAAAGTGTCCACACATGATTGCTAAACTTAGGTAAACTTTACCTCTGACAATTTCTCGAACATATTTTCCCTCTTAACGACTCTAAGAAAATCCAGTAATTAAATCTTACCAAGGAAGAAACTGACTGACCAGCCTCCCATCCATTGACACTGTCTACACTTCCTGCTGCCTCGGAAAAACAGCCAGCATAATTAAGGACCCCACGCACATTCTCTCTTTCACCTTCTTCCGTCGGGAAAAAGATACAAAGTCTGAGGTCACGTACCAACCGACTCAAGAACAGCTTCTTCCCTGCTGCCGTCAGACTTTTGAATGGACCTAGCTTGCATTAAGTTGATTTTTCTCTACACCCTCGCTATGACTGTAACACTACATTCTGCACCCTCTCATTTCCTTCTCTATGAACGGTATGTTTTGTCTGTATAGCGCGCAAGAAATAATACTTTTCACTGTATGTTAATACATGCGACAATAATAAAACAAATCAAATCAAAATTTACTTATACCACTTAATTGCCCTTTTAAACAATTACCTTATACGTACAGGAACAGAATGGTAGGCCGTTTGCGCCAAGTAGAAAATAAATTGATCTTGTTCAGTATTGTTTAGCTTAAACTGAGGTGTCAGTTTGACCAATAAATTTGTGAAGAAACTTGATTCAGGATAAAAGAAAGCAGCTGTCATAACAGAGTCCACATGGAGACAACCTAAAGTCTACTGTTGGCTGAAAATACAGCAGGCAGCTGGAAATTGTTACGTAAAAATGCTGTGAGAACATTTTTTTCAGACTATACTCTTCTGAATGGCTCCATTCCACAAATTGCTATAGTATAGTGTTATTGTCACTGGGGACAATTTTAATGATAGATTAACTCATTTATTGGAGGTTAATCGAGTTGCGCCACCCATTTTCTGCATTAACTATTTTAAAAAACTTTCCGTGTATTGCATTTAGAATTCTCGCAGACTAACTAAATAAAACGTCCCAATTAAATGAGTCTATATAAAATGAATCATGTCTTAGATTAGGATAATCGGTTCTGCGTTAATTTAAAATGCTGAATTCATGATCTTAACCAAGAAGAAAGGATAAGGCACTTCCCCACCTGCTTGAGGTAAATATGATATACCAAGTGGAGGACCCAGCATCCGTGGTTAATTTATAAAATTAAAGATAGCATCAAAGTTAAAGAATAAGCATTTAATTGCGCAAAGAAGAAAAGAGCAAAGAATGAAAATAAAGATTAATAGGAAGGGAAAAATTAAAGTACAAGAGAAAGCTGGCTGGAAGTATAAAAACAGATAGTAAGAGTTTCTATAAATACATAAAAAAGAAATAAGTTAATAAAATGAGCATTGGTCTTATAGAAAGTGAGTCTGGGGAATTAATAATGGAAAATAAAGAGATGAATAGGTAGTTTGCATCGGAATCACAATTGCAGATACAAGTAACATCCCAAAAATAGCTGTAAATCAGGAATTGGACAGGAGGGAGAAACTCAGGAAAATTACAATCACCAGGGAAATGGTACTGAGCAAATTGTTGGTGCAATGGATTAACAAGTGGTCAGAAGAAGATTGGCTTGCTAACAGGAAGCAGAGTTGGCATAAATGGGTCTTTTTCTGATTGGTAAGATGTAATGAGTGGAGTTATTATTTATTGAGAGGAATTGAATATAAAAGTAAGATTATGCTTCAGTTATACAGGGCATTGGAGTGCTGTGTACATTATTGGTCTCCTTGTAAATAAAGATGTAATTGCGTTGGAAGTTGAGAGGTTTACTAGACTTATACCTGGAATAGGAGGATTGTCTTATAAGGAATGGCTGGACAGGCTAGGCTTGTATTCATTGGGAGTTTAGAAGAGTAAGAGGCAGCTTGATTAAAACATAGGACATGGGCAAAAAAGTGGCAGATGGAATACAACGTGGAAAAGTGTGAGGTTATGCACTTTGGAAGGAGAAATGGAGGCATAGACTGTTTTCTAAATGGGAAAATGTTTAGGAAATCAGAAACACAAAGGGATTTAGGAGTCATTGTTCAAGATTCTCTTAAGGTTAACGTGCAGGTTCAGTCAACAGTTAGGAAGGCAAATTCAATGTTAGCGTTCATGTCGAGAGGGCTAGAATACAAGAGCAGGGATGTACTTCTGAGGCTGTATAAGGCACTGGTCAGACCCCACTTGGAATATTGTGAGCAGTTTTGGGCCCCATATCTAAAGAAGGATGTGCTGGCCTTGGAAAGCGTCCAGAGGAGGTTCACAGGAATGATCCCTGGAATGAAGAGCTTGTCGTATGAGGAACAGTTGAGGACTCTGGGTCCGTACTCGTTGGAGTTCAGAAGGATGAGGGGGGGATCTTATTGAAATTTACAGGATACTGCGAGGCCTGGATAGAGTGGACGTGGAGAGTAGGAAAAACTAGAACCAGAGGGCACAACCTCAGGCTAAAGGGACGATCCTTTAGAACAGAGATGAGGAGGAATTTCGTCAGCCAGAGAGTGGTGAATCTGTGGAACTCTTTGCCGCAGAAGGCTGTGGAGGCCGGGTCATTGAGTGCCTTTAAGATAGAGATAGATAGGTTCTTGATTAATAAGGGGATCAGGGGTTATGGGGGAAAGGCAGGAGAATGGGGACGAGAAAAATCAGCCATGATTGAATGGCGGAGCAGACTCGATGAGCCAAGTGGCCTAATTCTGCTCCTATGTCTATGCCTTATAAAATCCTGAGGGTGTATGTGGAGAGGTTGTTCCCTCTTGTGGGAGAATCTAGAACTTGGGGTCACTGTTTAAAAATGAAAGGTCAATGTTGTCTTGTAATTGACAAAATCCCTGCTTGCTGTGAATGAAGGCTTACAACAGGTATGACTGCAGGATGTCAATTGGTGCAGGCGTTTTCAACATGGCAGAGCGCAGAAATTCATTAGATGTCTCATTATGTATAAAGCAGTCAGAATTTATTTTTCTCAGCCAAACCCTTTTCTTTGCAGTGCTCCTTACACAACTGCTTCTTTCAATAATAGAAACAGAAAATTCTACAAATACTCTGCAGGTGAGGCAGCATTGGTGGAGAGAGAAACAAAGTTAATGTTTCAGGTCAATGATCTTTCATCACCCATATGCCATTCCTTTGAGTTAACTGCCAAGAAATGTCATTGGTCCTTTGTGGAGAATTGTATTTAATAATGCTCTTATGAAATGTTTAAATTGAAGGCACAAAGTAAATACCAGCTGTTGCTGTTAGAAGAAACCATAGAATCCCTACAGTGCATGAGGAGGCCATTCGGCCCATTGAGTCTGCACTGACAACAATCCCACCTAGGCCATATCCCCGTAACCCCACATATTTATCCCATTAATCTCTCTAACCTATGCATCCCGGGACACTAAGGGGCAATTTGGCATGGCCAATGTACCTAACCCATACATTTTGGACTGTGGGAGGAAACTGGAGCACCTGGAGGAAACCCACGCAGACATGGGTAGAACATGCAAACTCCCCAGTGACCCAAGCTGGGAATGAAACCCAGGTCCCTAGAGCTGTGAAGCAACATGCTAACCACTGTGCCACGTGCCGCTGTGGTGTTAAAATCAGGGTAATGTCAATGTGAAGAAATTTTCCTTCCAAGGATATTTCAAAGCTTTCTGTTCATCCTCAATAACACTAATAACTAAAATCTATTGCAGTGGAAAGATGGGAAGGCTAGAATTCTGGAAGGGTCTAGATTTCAGCTGACGGATGTTATTCATTGGAGCCTATCTCCTGATCTCTGTTCCACGGGTTAGAACTGATCCTAATCATTCACACAAACCACGTAATGGTTGATTTTCTTCTTGTTTGATTCTCTTTGAACCTCCAGTTTGTTGTCACTCTAAATTTTCACATCTTCATGCTTGAAAAGTCTTCTGCAAATAACCATTTCCAAAAGGACATAGGCAATTAAATGACAAGAAACAAAAGGTGTCAAAAAAATGGTTTTTAAACAAAGTTATGATACAACTCAGTGCCAAAGAGTGCTCAGAATGCGCTGAACCAGCGAGTGTGACTAATGAAGACTGACAATAGTCAACAAGCTCAGTGATGTCCCAACTACTACTGCATCAGGCAAGACAGTCAAATTCCACTTAGGACAGCTGCATACCCAAGGAGGTGCCCAAAATATCTTGAGCCAATCATAACATTTCTAGGCAAATCAGGATTCAGTTAAGATTATGTGGGGGAAATACAAATTCTTCTTAAACGGATTATTTCCAAACTAAAAGTTTATTAATCACCAAGTGTCTGCTGGAACACAGCTGTCAGAGTGAAACACTGAACAGGCTGGGGATCTTTCCTCTGGAAAAGGTTGCAGGGTGACCAAGTAAAGGTCATTGAAACAATGAAGGTGTTGAATTGGGTATAATGGGAAAATGCTTCCACTTTATAGAATCCCTACAGTGCAGGAAGCGGCCATCGAGCCTGCACTGACAACACTCCCACCCAGGCCCTGTCCCCAGAGCCCCATGTATTTACTCTGCCAGTCCTCACTAAGGGACAACTGACCATGGTACATCTTTGGACTGTGGGAGGAAACAGAGCACCTGGAGGAAACCCACGCAGACACGGGGAGAACGTGCAAACTCCTATCACACAGTCACCTGAGGCCGGAATTGAACCCGGGTCCAGGCACTGTGAGGCAGCAGTGCTAACCACTGTGCCACCATGCCGCCCCCTTGTGCGGAAAGTCTAAAACAAAGGTACATAATTAGCTGTGAAGGCCTTTTTCTGAGAGTCCCCAAGGCTGTGAAAGGTGTAACAGAACTGTAAGCTTTCTTTTAAATGCTAATGCATTGATCCACTAGATTTCACGCATACTCGGGGTAGTTCATGAGTCAAGAGAGCAAATTATGTTTGGTTTATTAATTTTGGTTGCAGCGAGACTCTACTGCAGAGCAGAAGCTTATCCAGTATTATCCAACAGGCAGACAACAGTCAGTTTGCTGTTTTCTCCTCCTCTGTCTAAAAGAGCACAAGATGGGGGGAGAGGATTTCTTGGCCTTGTGAGATTGTGCCAACTTAAGTTAACCTTTTGACAGAGGTGGCAGACCCTGGACGTTCAAACACACACTTTATTAATGAGGAGGACCCACCATCAGTGGTGCTATTCGACGAGGTCCTGTGTAACTGTCAGACACATCTTTCAAAAATAAAAGGGGAGGAAAGGAAGAGAAATGTATTAGGAATAGAAACAACAAGACTGTTGTTAAAGATTTCTCACAAGTACAGACCCACTGGAGGTCAGCTGTCTGCTTCTTTATGCCAGCAAATGACGTGGAACCCAGGAGAGGAGACCAAAAAAAACAAGAGCATTTATCACAAGTGGAGAAATGTCAGCTATATACAGTATGCACAGGAGATATCAAAAGCAGATATTTTTGAGTACATTTACAACATTGAGTTCCATTCAGATACTGCATCTACTCCCAAGGTGGGACAGCATGAACAGGGAAGTATTTACACCAGTAACTTAACAAAATCAAAACACGAGGAGAACAACGTTCTTGTTGAATTGAAAGAACAAAAGATTTACATTATAGCATTTAAGAAGTCTCACAACACCAGGTTGAAGTCCAACAGGTTTATTTGGAATCACGAGCTTTCAAAGCGCTGCTCCATCAAGTGAGTTGAGAAGTAGAGTTAGGTTTCAAACACATCATATATAGACAAGAAGATCGCGCACATCGACACAGACATCAAGTTTCTACAAAGATGCAAGAAAGTAGACAAGATCCCGAAGAACTTTTGTCTATATGCCGTCAAATCTACCTCTCCACTCACCTGATGAAGGAGCAGCGCTTCAAAAGATGATTCCAAATAAACCTGTTGGACTTTAACCTGTTGTGAGGCTTCTTAATGTGTCCACCCCAGTCCAACGCCGGCATCTCCACATCATGTATAGCATTAAAGACAGACATTCGGGATGACGTGGCATAATAGCAACTTTAAGAATTTTTAAAACACCAATTTATACTTAAAAGTGTACCGTCTGCATCCAAAGGCTATTTGAGTGTAATGGAACTAGTAAACAAGACTGCTGCTCCACAATTATGGGTTGATAGTGGCTTCAATTACCAAAGAAAATGCAACCATTTGCTGTTCACGGAAAACAGAGAGTATCTGGGCAAAAACACACGATGCAATTTCCATGGACCCATAGCCTGAGAGCATCAGAATGAGAAATAGCTGAAACAACATTTAGTTCCGAACTCGGATTTCAATAATTTACAGGTGACTGTCAAAACCAAAAGGAGGAACGATGGAAAATATTTAATAACTATATATCTTGTTCTAAAAAAGTGTTATGTAAATATAATCCCGAATTCAAAGTGCTTTTCCAAAAGACTCAGCAGAGTTCTGTTCACAAGACTTTAATTCTCAAAAAAAAAATGGGTTTGAATTACCAGAAGAGTAATTAAAGACAATTGGATGCAGATGCTTATAAGTTATTTAATACTAAACAAACACGACTGTGGGGGTCACACAGCTTTAATGCTTGCTGCTTTTCTGAAGAAGAAAATCTTATTGATGTGTAAAATACTTGCGCAGACATACATATTCTTCTTTACAGTTCCCAATAGGTCCGAGTCTTGCAGTCCCATCCAGGAATAATATAGAAAATGTCCCATTCAAGTGTTGCATTGGTTAGAGGGCATTGTATTCCACACACTTTGATGGGTCTGTTGAAAAATGCTTTTGGCAGATGGTCATCAACCGCTTCAACCCCTAGAAGGATAGCAATAAGGGAAACATAAATCCGGGCAATGGCTTTGGAGCAACACAATGACACAGTGGTTAGCACTGCTGTCTCACAGCGCCAGGGACCCGGGTTCGATTCCCAACTTGGGTCACCGTCTGTGTGGAGTTTGCACATTTTCCCGTGTCTGTGTGGGTTTCCTCCGGTTTCCTCCCTCTGTCCGAAAGACATGCTGGTTAGATGTATTGGCCATGCTGAATTCTCCCTCAGTGCATCCGAACAGGCGCCAGAGTGTGGCAACTAGGGGAATTTCACAGTAACTTCATTGCAGTGTGAATGCAAGCCGACTTGGACTAATAAATAAATAAAAACTTTTGGTGAATTAATGTAAATTTAAGTTTATTTATTCGTGTCACAGGTAAGTTTACATTAACACTGCAATGAAGTTACTGTGAAAATCCCCTAGTCGCCACACTCCGGCTCCTATTCGGGTACAGAAGGAGAATTTAGCATGGCCAATGCACCTAACCAGCAAGTCTTTCGGACTGAAGGGGGAAACCGGAGCACCCAGAGAACGCTGCACCACGCAGACACAGTGGAGAACATGCAGGCTCCGCACAGACAGTGATCCAAGCCAGGAATCGAACCCAGGTCCCTAGCGCTGAGAGGCAGCAGTGCTAACCACTGTGTCACCGTGCTGCCTAATGTATTCTGAAGGACTAAGTGTTGTCTTGAATGAAAAGCTTTCAATTTCTCAAAGAGCTTGGTCCATGTACTGCCCAATTAAGTTATTCACAGTCCAATTTATAGCACCTAATGATTTAACCTCACTTACTTGCAAATGCCTTTGTAAAGTATAACATCAGGGAGATTCCGTACCCAAGTATAAACACAATTTTAGGTTTCAGGCAAGCGTTCATTTCAGACATATGAAAATCGTAATCTGGTGCCCCTTCAACCATCTGTAATAAGGTCTTTCAATGGACTTATTGTATCTGTAATTGCCGAGCAATTGTTTTCAACAATGTGTTTCTACTTTTCACAAGCTGTTCACAATCAAACTGAATACCCCAAAATTAAGCTAAATGTTCCATATTACTTTCCACTTAATTTCATCATAGGTTGTCAAATGCTATGTGAAATATTAGATTTATTGCTTATCATTTCCAGAGTGTATCAATTGCTTTAAAGTAACATTAGCTGATCTCTGGTGTTGTTGCTCAAGAGGAGGTTAAGCTTTAGGAGTGGAGTTATTGATCTAACCCGGCATGTCCCTCCCAGATCACTGCTAAACGCTCGCCGCGGCCAAATCAGGATAATTGTGCCTGCTTGTAAATTGCTGGGGCAAATCAGAAGGCAACTGAGCCGATTGTAAATTACCAACTCCAGTCAAGAAACCTGCATTGTGAAATACCTGCCCGTTTTGCTAAAAAAGAAAGGGGGTTTTGCATCTGTGGTAAGTTTTAGAGTGCTACTAGATAAGGTTTTTTTTTAAAAGTTTATTTATTAATCACAAGTAAGGCTTACATTAACACTGCAATGAAGTTATTGAAATTCCCCTAGTCGCCACACTCCGGCATCTGTTCGGGTCAATGCACCTAACCAGCACGTCTTTCAGACTGTGGGAGGAAACCGGAGCACCCGTAGGAAACCCACGCAGACACGGGGAGAATATGCAAACTCCACACAGGCAGTGACCCAAGCCGGGAATCGAACCCGGGTCCCTGGCACTGTAAGGCAGCAGTGCTAACCACTGTGCCACAACACATACTACAATAGTTGATCTCTTGAATCAGCACGAATTTATAAGAGTTGATTTTCCTCTACTAGTACCCAGCAGGTATTGCACACTGGAAGTGTGTTTTGCTCAACAGGTGAAACTAACCAATATATTTTCCTTTCCCCCACAAGGCCGTATACACAAGAGGAAAGTGAAATGTGGTGAGGAAACCAAAATCCCAACAACATAGTAAAAGCCTAAGGATTACAAAGTACATTTCACAGCTCAGTATATATATTTTAATTAAGGATTTAACAGACAAACCTGAATGTATTTCCGCTGCGTTTCGTCATTCAAAACATGTGCCACGTGTTTGGAAAAAATCTTTTCACGACCTGTACGTGCATGGATACCGACCATGGTCACTCCAATAGGCCATGGGGCATTGCCAATGGCCATCTGAAGGTAAGCATCATTTGCCTATGGAGAGGACAGATGCTTTATATAAAAATCGATACTGAACAATATTGAGAACTTCAGCGACATAATGCAAGGGTTAACCAGTTAACGATCCATTAACTTTATCAAATAAAACTTGCATTTAGTAATGGTTAAATGGCCAAGTGATGCAGAATACTGTTGTATTAACTCTGGTTCAACAGTGACAAGTTAAGTTTTGTACTTGTGCAAGAGACAGAATTCCAGCACTGCCTGGGACAGATTTTCTTTCCACAGAATGAAGTTCCATAGCTGGCATGTTATACCATGCTTTTGGATTGATATGTTGTGCGGTTTGCTACCTGCCTCCGATAGGTTTCCTTCACCTTCACAGGCAGTATAATCGATGGTAGGCCTTGTAGAAAGATAATAGCTCAATCTCAGATCAAAAATGTTTGTTGGGGACAGAAACTGCCACATCCACTGGACCGGGGAGAAGAGATTCTCCGCAGCTTCCCAATAAAGGTTACAATGCACCATCATTGGGCAAATACGACTCTCAAGGATCTTGGGTGTCAGTGTGAATTCCACGGTCGTCAAAGGCTCTTGTCCTTGGGCGATGCTCGCGGATCGGATATGATGTTGTATCTCCGCATCGACGTCAGCCTTAGTTGAGAGGTAGCTCCCCGATTAGGGGAAATGCTCCACATTTGGGAGGGTTTCTCCACTGATCTTGATGGAGGAAGACCTTTGCTCAGAAGAGACCTATTTGAAGGAACCTGATTGAAGGGACACAATTCTTCGAGGACACCTGATGGCAAGAGGAGGCTCAGAAAAGGAGTCTGAGAAAGGAATCCCAGCGATCTAGAGTCTAAGGACCAAACCCACCGCCCGGAAACACCTACCAAATGTGTGGTCGAAGATGCAGCCCTGGGTTTGGGCTCATCAGCCACGCGATTGGGCTCATCAGCCACGCAAGGACCCACAGAACACATGACCAGTGACATGGAGTTTCCTGGAGTTTACACTAGCGAGTAATTGCCGAAGAAGACAACTCACTAAATGTGACAAGTAAGGTTTCCGACAGATTAATCCTTTCATACCAGCTTATTCCATCATGATCATCACTGGTTTCCCCAGTACAGGGTGCATGGGAAATTACACCAAGGAACTCAAGTTTATAAAATCAAGGAGACTTTTATTCTTTATAGAATGGAGGTGGGCTGGCAACATCACAGCCCATTCTTCCTGATGGAACTACTGACTTGATCTTCTCTGCAGCAGAGATAACACACCACTGATCTGTCCGCCACTGAATTGCTTCTGGAACAGGCTTGCGATGATTCAGTTGCTGCTTTAAGAGTTAATCAGTGATTGATGCACTTCCATTCTTAGGGACAGAAGTCCTGAGTTTGTCTTTGCGTGGTACTGAAAAATAATCCCTGGTACCGAAAAATAATCCCTGCGTATTTCCTCTTTTTAAAGAAAGATTCAGACATTATGTAGACCAGCAGTGAAAAAAAACTAAAGGACTTTTAACCTGTCCTGAAGATTGAACTTAAACAAAAGGCCACACACATCGAAATATTAATATTTGAGCACATCTGAACAGTTTCAATCACATCACAATTGTGTAAATAAACAATAGATTAGAGTATAAATGACAAAATAGAGACATTTTAGCACGATATAATCAGTGTTCCAATTAGGCCAAATGTTCTTGTATAATTGCAAATATCACTTGTATAAGACAATTTAGATCACTGTAAATGTCACATGTATAAGACAATTTAGATCACTGTAAATGTCACATGTATAAGATCTGTATGTGTTCTATATTATAAATGCATAAGAAATAAGGTATTCTGACAATCTATTCTAGTTTATCCAATTATTTAGATTGATGGCTTGAATTTGCAGGAGCCAGCTTAATTGCCCTCAATGGGATTGTGTTTAAAAAAGGTTCCACTAACGTGCTCCAATTCTGGGAGCTGAAGAATTAAAATGTGTATTTAATTGTGTTTAATCCTGTGCCGTCTAGTCTATTTCAGGATTGTATACTATCTGCCATTGCAGACAAGAATCAGCATGCCCAGGCCTCACTGTTCCCTCCAATCTTAACTGCTAACTTGAAGTAATTCCAGTTGATACCCATTGTAGGTGAATATACTGGAGGAAACAGGAATTCCTGCCCACTGTATGCAGAGACCAGATTCAATTCAAGCAACTTAGATAGGTAGGGAAGATAAGTGAAGGAAGCTGAAATGGTAGGAAAGGGGATAAAATGGCTGGCAGCGATGGGGGGGGAAATGAAGAGGAGGAAGAATGAGAAATGAAGGGAAAAGAGGAGGGGGGAAATTAAGAGGGACAAGGAAGACGTTAAAAGCAGTAGCAGGGCTTTGTGGGGGATCAAAAACATAGTTCTATTAGAAACAACAACAGAAAAATGCTGAAAGATCTCAGCAGGTCTGACAGCATCTCTGGAGAGAGAATAGAGTTAACGATTCGAGTGTAGATGACCCTTCATCAGAGCTGCTGTTGTCTGATAAAGGGTCATTCAGACTCGAAACATTGGCTCTATTCTCTCTCCACAGACTTGCTGAGATTTTCCAGCATTTTTCTGTTTTGCAGATTCCAGCATCCGCAGTATTTTGCATTTATTCTATTAGAAACAACCTTGGTTTTGATCCAAGTAGTGAACAGTTGAGCAACACATGAAGGTTATAGTTCTCTATTTAAGTATTGCTCCCTTGGGCCCCAACTTCAGATTTAAATCCACCTTTAAATTCCTTATTTACCCCAAATTGAGAGACTTCTATACATGCCTCTGATCAGAACACATTAGTATTTATGTAATTTTGTTAGCAAAAGTTTGGTATATTCATCAAAGCCTACATTATTCAGACAGGACATAAGTGACTTTTTTTGTTTTGAACAATATAATGAAAGATGTTTAATATCAGTATTTACCTTAACATATTCTCTTTGCAACATGAATTTGATAATATCAGTTATGGACTCTTTAATGTCCTGGGACAAGGTCTGTGGAGGAAAAAAAAAACAATTTTATTTCAATTTCATTGCAATGTATTGTATTTTGTAAAATTATAAGTTTGGTAACGCTAACCCAAGTCTCAAACTGCCAACCAAATCATACAATCAAAAACAATCTATGGAAGGCCATTGCAAAACATATCAAAAGTAGAACACATAGAGAATAAGTAATTATTTCCAAATGTTACAATCAAAAGCCATTATGGGCATTAAAATTTTCAATTTAATAAAATTAAATTTACGTTAAATTTAAAGCATTCACATCTCCAGAGTTGGGGGTGTTTAAATAAAAAACTCTTGCTGTTAAGCCAATGTTAAACCAATTAATTCCAAATTATTTTACCAAAAGTTTCCTTTTCTGTGCACCAATCATGGATCACAGGACCCCGCAGAAAAGCTCAACCGGAAATAAGAAAAGTGACTCGGGCAATTTCAAAACTTTTACCTTTTTTCGAAGTTTCCTGAAGAGAGGTTTCAGGTAGGATTCAGTCTGCTTGTGGGTGGCTCCAGCAAGTTTACCCTGTACACTGCACTTTAAATAATCCTCTCTGGCATTCAGGTCTTTTGCCCAAACATCGAGAAGAAACTATAGAAGGGAAATAATAAAAAATAGGTAAGATGACCTTACGGAAGAAGTTGGATTAAAATAATTCTATAATTTTAGGGCACAACCTCAGGCTAAAGGGACTATCCTTTAAAACAGAGATGAGGAGGAATTTCTTCAGCCAGAGAGTGGTGAATCTGTGGAACTCTTTGCCGCAGAAGGCTGTGGAGGCCAGGTCATTGAGTGTCTTTAAGACAGAGATAGATAGGTTCTTGATTAATAAGGGGATCAGGGGTTATGGAGAAAAGGCAGGAGAATGGGGATGAGAAAAAAATCAGCCATGATTGAATGGAGGAGCAGACGCGATGGGCCGAGTGGACTAGTTAGAAACATAGAAAACTACAGCACAAAATAGGCCCTTCGGCCCCACAAGTTGTGCCAAACATATCCCTACCTTTTAGGCCTACCTATAACCTTCCATCCTATTAAGTCCCATGTACTCATCCAGGAGTCTCTTAAAAGACCCTATTGAGTTTGCCTCCACCACCACTGACGGCAGCCGATTCCACTCGCCCACCACCTTCTGTGTGAAAAACTTCCCCCTAACATTTCCCCTGTACCTACCCCCCAGCACCTTAAACCTGTGTCCTCTCGTAGCAGCCATTTCCACCCTGGGAAAAAGCCTCTGACAATCCACCCGATCTATGCCTCTCAACATCTTATACACGTCTATTAGGTTCTGCATAGTTCTGCTCCTATGTCTTATGGTCTTATTTTATCTTCGCGTAATGAAAGATTTCAACGCTCTAAACCAAAGTGTGGAAAAAAAAATACAACACTCAAAGAAGAAAAAAATACTTATTTTTTGGCCAAGTATTAGGAAACCTAAATAAATAATAGGCCAGCTGGAAGTGCAATAGAATCAGGTTTCACAAGTCAGGGTCCATTCTTAGAAAGATTACAAGATCAAAAAACTATTTCAGGATTGAAGATTGTTTCTATTTAATGACAAACTCATGCGTAAAGCAATTTTTCTTGCATGCGGCAAAAATATTCGAAAGGTTTGCTTAAAACTTTTTGTTCCATCTCTGAACAGAGACTTGAAATATTTCAAATGCATTTCAGGGTTATTATAATTATTAAAAGGCACATGATCTCCAATTCAATTTTTATTTTATAGCTGCATTACTTAAAGCCTACATGAAGCCACAGTTGCATTTATATACTGTTTTCCTCATTTAAATATCTCAGGGAGCTTTACACACCAAATTATTTTCCCTCATTGGGAATCAGTGACTATGCTAGCCCATCAAACCTCTTCAATCTGCTTTAAAAACAGTATTTGTCGGCAAGATTATCTTTCAATCCCAATTTCACATCATTTATCCAAATTCCTTAATATTGTTACAGAAAAGGTTTGTTGCGAGATCGGTCTTGTTTCAAATCATAAAAGACATTTTAAAATAATATTTCCTCATAACACTTTAGGAATGAGTTGTTATTTAACTCAAAGCAAATTGGCAGAGCACTGGTAAAGTCACAGACTGCTGTTTCTAAGACAGCTGTTTTTGGGATCTTACTATGTGCAAATTGGCTGATGTGTTTCCTATATTACAACATTGACTGCGCTTCAAAAATATTTTATTGGCTGTCATGCACTGGAATTGCTTGCGGCCATGAAAAGTGTTATTAAGGAATAGTCTTCCTTTTTCTCAACAATCAGTGTAATTCGTTAACTCATTTAAGATGCTCTGAGTAGAGAGCCAGCAGGGGCACAACGGGCCAAATGGCCCCATTCTGTGCTGTAACTATTCTGATTTTCTGAGAAAATCCTCACCGCGTCTGGGTGAAGCAATTTGATGAACCCAATCTGGAGTGTCTGCCAAGAACATATCCCTGTGGAACACAGGAATTAGGAGCAGAAGGAGGCAAATTCAGCCCTTCGAGCCTGCTTTGCCATTCAATCAGATCATGGCTGATCTCTCCCTCAAATCCACCTCTCCACCTGTTCCCCATATCCCCTTATCAATTTTTAAAATTAGAAATATATCTATCTCCTTCTTGAAACCATTCAGCAATTCAGGCTCCACCGCGCGATGGGGCAGCGAGTTCCACAAATTCACCACCCCCTGCGAAAAGTAGTTCCTCCTCATCTCAGTTTTAAATCTACCGCCTCTCAGCCTATACCTGTAATTAAGATGTTAACTGGTGAACCCCGAATGGGAAGGAGTCAGAGGGACCATCCTTCCACTTGAAGTAAATGCAGCAAATGTAGGAGAGAAGGCTCCGGATCAGATTTTAAAGTCTTAGCCAGAGGCTTGAAGCTGAGATGCAGGAGGTCAGCTTTCATAGTTAGGAGCTGCGTGGAAAAGGTGGTGCCAAAGCCACATCACTTAGCTGGTTAGGTCTGGGGAGGGAACTTGGTTGAAAAAAGGGAAACTAATTCATATTCATCTCAACTCCACAGCCTGTTGAGATATAATGCCAACCAATTTAAGCAAGATTGCTATTGGGGATTATCATTGAGTATTTTATATATTTTTCTTGTTCTGTGTTCAGTTAGATTCATGTGAGGTTTGACTGCAACTGTTGCCCCGTAAATTAATTTGCTTTCAGTAAAACAAAACAGCTTAAGGAATTGCATCCAGCCTCATCCCACTCTGCCTTCAGAAAGCCTGGAAAAATGCATGTGAAAGCACAAGTGAAGGACAACATTCGAGTACAGATCATAAGTGGGTACCCATTCCTCCACCCTGGATTATGCTAATGTACTGTGCATTATCGAATTATACAATCATATTCATGAACACATGATGCTCAGACTACTTATAGCTGTGGCCACCATGGGTGGCACGGTGGCACAGTGGTTAGCACTGCTGCCCCACAGCGCCAGGGACCCGGGTTCGATTCCCGGCTTGGGTGACTGTCTGTGTGGAGTATGCACATTCTCTCCGTGTCTGCATGGGTTTCCTCTGGGTGCTCCGGTTTCCTCCCACACTCTAAAGATGTGCGGGTTAGGTGGATTGGCTATGCTAAAATTCACCCTCAGTGTACCCGAACAGGCGTCCGAGTGTGGCGACTGGGTGATTTTGACAGTAACTTCATTGCAATGTTAGTGTAAGCCTACTTGTGACACTAATAAATAAACGTAAACTTTGCTTTACAAAGAGGATTTATCTAAGGCAGATTCAAAACTTGTAACAGCAGCAAAATTCATCCAGATGTTAAAGGGATAACGAAGATTATTGGGTTGTGAGAAGATAGCAATGATAACTTGGGATTGGGAGAGAAAGGCAGCTGATTATTGTATCAAAGAATCTAACTATTCTGCTGGGATGAACCTTTGATCAGAAAGCCAGTCAGACAATTTTAGTGCCAAACAGGCCCAGAATGTGAGATTGTGAAACATACCCTCCCCAAATTATTGTCTTTGATAATGTCAGTAGTGGACTTTATAAAGAGGAGCAACATAGAAGGCGATCAATGATAGGTCCATCAACTGCTGAATATAGAAGTTTGTTCCCCTGGTGACTGTATTAAAAACTTGACCGTAATTTGTATGTACACCTACTCACCCGCACAGATGGAGCGCTGATATATACAACCACAGATAAGCTTGTGCCTTGAGATTTGAAAGTTTCCAAAGAAAACTGCAGTGCCATCATTGTGGGTTGGGGAGGGGGTGGGTGAAAGAGTATAATTTCACCGTGCAAAATTACATAGGTATAAATAATTGGGGAATATAGCAAGTTATTTATAATTCTTCAGAATCAATAATTCTAGGGAGGGGGTAGATGACCAAGCCCTCTTTTTAATAAAAGTATGCTCATCAAGGCAAGGAATATTGGTGGTCAGGAATGGAACACATCCCATTTCATACACCCACTGGCAGCACCAAGCGGCCTAGACCAGGTGGAGCATGCTAGATGCAGGTTAAACTCCTTCTATTCTCCCTCGCAACATGCATCTAAAGAACGCCTTCAATCCCACAAGTGTGAAATGTTTGTGTTCCAACCCAGCTATTGTGTGGACTGTCAATTTAACTCTGCAATAGCCGGTACTGTGGGCAGTCTTGTGCTGTAGGCTCATGTGCAATAGGAATTGGATTATGACTGTCCAGGTAGATCACACAGGACGCTTACAGCCACCAAGAAGGTAATGCTTTCATCCCAATAGACTAGTCTGCTGGACTAACTGGTTAAATGTGCGTAGCTCACGATACCATTTTGTCATAAAGAAGCATTCTTTGAAAATATTACCAATATTTGTCGTATTACCCTTAGAACTTTGGTTATCGTGTCCATGTCTTTATAGTCATCACCCTGTCCCAAGGACTCACCCAAGGCCTGTATTAGAAAAAGTAAAATGTTAGTTGTAATTTGTAGGAGTATTGTGAACTAACCAATTAACAGCAGTAAATACAAAAGTTACTGTGACATTATAATTGAAATTATGTTTTTTTTAAAAAAAAAACTCTTCTACACTGTCACGTGACATTGTGCAAAACACAATGGGTGGGATGTTCCTGTCCCACCCACCACGGGAATCGCAGTGGGTGGGTCACGGACCATGCAAAGGTCCGTTGACCTTGGACGGGATTTTCCGACCTTGGGGCGAGCGAGGCCGGGAAAACCCGCAGTATGAATACTGGAAATCTGAAACAAAAACAAAGGGCTAGAAAAACCCAGCGGGTCTGGCAGCATCTGTGGAGAGAAACAGAGTTAACGTTGAGTCCATACAACTCTTCTTCAGAACCTGGTATGTAATAAATTTCAACTGTTTTGCATTGAAACAAAATTTCTCACCAGAAATGGCATTTTAACTTTAAAATGATAGTTTCTAGTTACTAATAGCTTAAAAATAAGCAATACTCAGAAGAAGCCCTACAGCGCAGAAGGTCATTCAGCCCATCGGGTCTATACCAACTACAATCCCACCCAGGCCCTATCCCCTGCTAATCCCTCTAGTATAATGTGGAGTTGCCAGCGTTGGACTGGGATAGGCACAGTAAGTAGTCTCACAACAACAGGCTAAAGTCCAACAGGATAATTTGGTAGCACGAGCTTTTGGAGCAGCGCTCCGAAAGCTCGTGCTACCAAATAAACCTGTTGGACTTTAACCTGGTGTTTTGAGACTACTTACTGTCCCTCTAACATACACATCCCAGGACACTAAGGGACGATTTAGCATGGCCAATCAACCTAACCTGCATATCTTTGGACTGAAACTGGAGCACCCGGAGGAAATCCATGCAAACACAAGGAGAATGTGCAAACTCCACACAGTCACACAAGCTGGGAATCGAACCCAGGTCCCTGGTGCTGTGAGGCAGCAATGCTAACCACTGTGCCACCGTGCTGCCTGTTTTCTTTGAGACAACTGTTCAGTCACAGTATAATTTTGTCTTTTAAAAAGCATTTAGACAGTTACATAGGTACGATGGGTATAGAGGGATATGGGCCAAACACGGACAATTGGGACTAGCTGAGGGGTTAAAATAAAAAGGTGTGGCATGGACCATGGACAAGTTGGGCCAAAGGGCCTGTTTCCATGCTGTAAACCTCTATGACTCTATAAAGGTTGTCTCAAAGAAAAGAAGAAGAATGGCTAGAAACGCTTGATTGCCCAAAGAGCAGAATTTGGTTAAAAGCATCAACAAGAGCTGATAGAACTCAGAAATATCAATCCTTATCATTCAATCTAACAGTGTGAAGCTTGACCATGTCCAAAAAGGTATTAGCATTGCTTCCTGCTGTGTGGAAGGCTAACTGAGATGGTGCACGCTGGGGTTCTAAAGGATGAGATTAAAGACAAGGCAGCTGCCTAGCAAGGGCTGAAAGTTGGTGAAACTTTATCTCAAACATCAGATGCTGTTTATACAGCATCAGCCAGTTTGAACAATGATGAAGAGCGGGAGAAAGGAAAGGTACCAGCTGCCTTTTTCACTCCAGTAAAGTATGAAGAGGGGGCAGTACATGGGGCAGATCTGAAGAATACCAAGAAGGATCTCCACAGAGAATTAACTCAAATATCCCAAGCAGAAAATTCAACTATTCTGAGCTTTAATTTTTATTTCTAACTAAGGTTGTAATCATCTCTATCTGTATAACCACTGGTGTTTTAAAATGAATAAAACCAATTGTTTAAGATTTTGAATGCCTTGGTGCATCTTACCTCTGGATTACCCTCAAGAGTAGGTAAACAAAATGTAATTCTGACCTCCAATTCCTCAATCGTTGTGTTTTCTTCATGAACTTTAAGGTCATTCTGTCCCTCCTCTTCGCCTTGCTCCTGACCAGCCACAATCTCATTTAAATACTGCTGGTCTATCTTATCCATAGCAGCTTTCAAGTCATTTCTCAAACCCTGTGGGAAATCAAAGAACAAAATCAGAGAGAGCTTTTTCAATAGCAAGAATTCCCAATTTCATTCATCATACAATCACCCAGACCAGCTGGATTTTAGTTTGTGAATAAGTTATAGCAAGTTTAGCTATATCTTTGTATGCTCTGGTTTCAATAATCAATAATTTGGAAAGTTTCCAAATTTACTGTGTCTTGGTAGTGATGCAAGACCAGCTATAAGCTAGTTATCTATTCTGTGAGCCTGGTTTTGAAAATCCCAGTTGACAATGCCAATATTAATAAAAGTAAAGTTTATTTATTAGTCACAAGTAAGGCTTACATTAACACTGCAATGAAGTTACTGTGAAATTCCCCAATTTGCCACACTCCGGCGCCTGTTCTGGTCAGTGCACCTAACCAGCATATCTTTCAGACTGTGGGAGGAAACCAGAGCGCCCGGAGGAAACCCACGCAGACACAAGGAGAACATGCAAACTCCACACAGACAGTGACCCAAGTCAGGAATCGAATCCTGATCCCTGGCACTGTGATGCAGCAGTGCTAACCACTGTGCCACCCACATAATAATAAAAGAGAATGTGTATTTTCCTTTTCATTTCTTTCCTTCCCTATTTGAATTTCCTGGGTCAAGTTTCTGGTTCAGCAATGCAGATAGCGGGTGACCAGCTTATTGGCTTCTAATGATGTCATTTGAGCTGGTCAAAAGAGTCATACAATACAGAAAAGGCCCTTCAGCCCATCGAGTCTGTACCGACAATAACTACCACTAAAGTTGCACTGGCCCCATTTTCCTGCACCCGTCCCATATCCTTGCACGTTATGATATTTCAAGTGCTCATCCAAATTATTTTTAAAGATGTTGGTTTCTGGCCTCCAGTACCTCCAGTGCATTCCAGATTCCCACCATCCTCTGAGTGTAGACCTTTCTTCTCAAATTTCCTCTGAATCTCCTGCTTCCTACCCTAAAACTATGCCCTCGCGTGATTGACCTCTCAACCAAGGGGGACAAGCTGCTTCCTATTCACCCTGTCCATATCCCTAGGAGGCAGAAGGCAGAGATATTCACTGGTCTAATATTCAGGATCCATAAGAAAGTCACACGGATAGATCAAAGTCCAATTGCATTCTTATAACCAATTTTTGCTATTGGATGGTGTGATGCTCACAATAAGCTGATTTTTAAAATTTTGTGGGCCTCCTATCTAAATTTTTCTTGAATACAATTCCAGGTAGGCCATTTTAAGAGATAAATGCTGAGGTTAATGCAATGACCGCCACCCACCCCCTCCCCTTGCACGTAAGCTGTGCTGTTTCACTTTTCATGTGATTCAATGGTCTGAAAAAGCAAACCTAATGGGAAAAAAAATATGGTTAAAATAGACAACAGACCATGAAATAAGGACAATTTGAAAAAGCAGGAACTGCTACTGGGACTTGATGGTTTGAGTTATAAGGAGAGGCTGGATAGACTGGGACTTTTTTCTCTGCAGTATAGACGGCTGAGGGGTGATCTTATAGAGGTCTATAAAATAATGAGGGGCATAGATCAGCTAGATAGTCAATATCTTTTCCCAAAGGTAGGGGAGTCTAAAACTAGAGGGCATAGGTTTAAGATGAGAGAGGAGAGATACAAAAGTGTCCAGAGGGGTAATTGTTTCACACAGAGGGTGGAGAGTGTCTGGAACAAGCTGCCAGAGGTAGTAGTAGAGGCGGGTACAATTTTGTCTTTTAAAAAGCATTTAGGCAGTTACATGGGTACGATGGGTATAGAGGGACATGGGCCAAACACGGGCAATTGGGACTAGCTTAGGGGTTAAAAAAAGGGGCGGCATGGACAAGTTGGGCCGAAGGGCCTGTTTCCATGCTGTAAACCTCTATGACTCTATGAAAGATAAACAGAGAACGGAAAGCTGAAAAAACACACAAGTAAAGTGGAAATAAAGCTTGTGGTTTGTGCTGTCACTAGAAAATGAAACATCAACTTTCTAAACAATTTATACAAGTGCATTTCAGGACAAGCATGTCGCACAACAGCCACTAACATTCTTGCAGGATGTCACTCCCTCCATTTCTGTGACCTTTGTGCTATAGTAGACACAAGGCAGCTAGCCTATCTCCTTAGCTCACTAATTATTCAGATCATGGGTTTTCAAGAGAGAAAAGAGTTTGTAAAATTACGTACTGAGAATTTAATTGTGTGTCAATTTAACCGTCCCTTTGCAGTGCAATAAATTAACACCTCACCATAACTGTGCGTGCTTTAATGTATCAACAGTTCTACTAACTCCAAGTGCCAGGAGACATGCGATATAAAATACCAAAGAAAAACTTTTTTATAAAAAAAGCACACCTTATTAATTTCAGGAGTTAAGATTTCTATTTTGCGAAGACGCTGAAAAGCTTCATAGTCTGTTTCAGCAAACAACCGAATTGGTTCTCCTCTTTCACGTAACCTTCGGATAACCTTGTAAGACAACAAAAAGGTTTGATTTTATCCCAGGAATGCTGCGTTGAAAGACAAATTCACTGATAGACTGTTCTTCGCACATCATCTGAATAAGTGAACAGTTTACATTTGAGCAGTAAGGTGATTTACGCAGACTTTGTCAATCATTTGTTGGACAAAAAAACAAATCGAATACAAAAGCTGTAGCTTCTAACATAGTTCTCAAACCCAAAAGCAGTTGCCTGTTGAAATCACCAGCACATCATACCGGAGTTTTAACTCCCCTGTTGCGACTTCCTCTGAAATAAGCGAGGTAGTGCTATTCTCCGACAGCAGATGGTGATGCACTTGAGCAACGGTTTAAAATTATTTGACACAGTACAACAGCACCATCTACTGCAACCCCATACCAAACATCAGAGTGAAAATTAAGACTAATTTAAAACACTAACAAAGGAAAATCCTACGGCCCAGAATTTGCCACAGGAGAGCGTCACACTGCGTGGCCCCTTACGTTTGCTCCTGCACCCATCATCTCAAAAATATTTTGCTCTGCAAGCTGTCGGAAATGTAAACTGATAACCAGATACTGAGAGCAGAGTATCAGAGACCTTGCTGAACAGTAGGACCAATAGTACAAAGAACAAAGAAAATTACAGCACAGGAACAGGCCATTCGGCCCTCCACGCCTGCACCGACCATGCTGCCCGACTTAACTAAAACCTCCTACCCTTCTGGGGACCATATCACTCTATTCCCATCCTATTCATGTATTTGTCAAGACACCCCTTAAAAGTCACTACAGTATCAGTTTCCACTACCTCCCCTGGCAACGAGTTCCAGGCACCCATTACTCTCTGTGTAAAAAACCTGCCTCGTACATCTCCTTTAAACCTTGCCCTTGGCACCTTAAACCTATGCCCCCTAGTAATTGACTCTTCCACCCTGGGAAAAAGCTTCTGACTATCCACTCTGTCCATGCCTCTCATAATCTTGTAGACTTCTATCAGGTTACTCCTCAACCTCCATCGTTCCAGTGAGAACAAACCAAGTTTCTCCAACCTCTCCTCATAGATAATGCCCTCCATACCAGGCAACATCCTGTAAATCTTTTCTGTACCCTCTCCAAAGCCTCCACATCCTTCTGGTAGTGTGGTGACCAGGATTGAACACTACATTCCAAGTACGGCCTAACTAAGGTTCTATAAAGCTGCAACATGACTTGCCAATTTTTAAACTCAATGCCCCGGCCAATGAAGGCAAGCATGCCGTATGCTTTCTTGACTACCTTCTCCACCTGCGTTGCCACTTTGTGACCTGTGTACCAGTAAGTAGTCTCACAACACCAGGTTAAAGTCCAACAGGTTTATTTGGTAGCACATGTTTCGGAGCGTTGCCCCTTTATCAGGTGAGTGAAAAGTTCAGTTCACAAACAGAGCATATATATACACAAACTCAATTAAAGATAATGGTTGGAATGCGAGTCTTTACAGGTAATCACATCTTTACAGGTGCAGACAATGCGAGTGAAGAGAGGGTTAAGCACAGGTTAAAGAGATGTGTATTGTCTCCAGCCAGGACAGTTAGTGAGATTTTGCAAACCCAGGCAAATCATGGGGGTTACAGTTAACGTGACATGTTCAGCGATTCTGCGTTGTCGTGTGTCGTGAAGGCCGCCTTGGAGAACTTTTACCCGAAGATCAGAGGCTGAATGCCCTTGACTGAAGTGTTCCCCGACAGGAAGGGAACACTCCTGCCTGATGATCGTTGAGCAGTGTCCATTCATCCATTGTCGTAGCGGCTGCATTGGTTTCGCCAATGTACCATGCCTCGGGACATCCTTTCCTGCAGCGTATCAGGTAGACAATGTTGGGTGAGTCACAAAAGTATGTACCTGTCAGGGAACACTTCAGCAGTAAAGGACATTCAGCCTCTGATCTTCGGGTAAGCATTCTCCAAGGCGGCCTTCACAACAATGCAGAATCGCTGAGCAGAAACTGATAGCCAAGTTCCGCACACATGAGGACGGCCTCAACCGGGATCTTGGGTTCATGTCACACTATCTGTAACCCCCACGACATGCCTGAGCTTGCAAAATCTCACTAACTGTCCTGGTTGGAGAAAATACACATCTCTTTAACCTGTGCTTAACCCTCTCTCCACTCACATTGTCTGCATATGTAAAGACTTGATTACCTGTTAAGACTCGCATTCCAACCATTATCCTGTAATTGAGTTTGTGTCTATAT